>NC_069504.1:684873960-685133960 GCF_027579735.1 Bombina bombina
TTAATTCCCAAAAATGTATGAGTTCAAACCTAGAGTTAAATCCATGGGGGATATTAGTTTTTAGACGGAACATCCAATACACTTCTTTCTTACTAAGTATATTGTCTAAATCACCACCCCTTGAATCTAGGGTTATTTTTTATACTACTGTCCACTAAAGTGATTTTGTGTTCCTGTTATGTTCCTCTATAAAATGTTTCGTTATAGGTAGGAGTTTGTCTTCTCTTTGTCTGCTTTTTTCTGTGTCTACCGTAATACTGGATAAATGCTCTTTTATACGGTTTCTTATTTCCCTTACCGTTTTACCAATATATTGAAGTTTACAGATATTGCACTCTATGAGATACACTACCCCCTTGTCTCTGCAATTTAGATATCTATTTATCTGGAAAATTTCTTCAGTCTTAGTTGATTAGAAGGTGTTTCTTGTATCAGCTTGTTTGCAAGCTTTGCAGTCACTGTATCCACACTTATAAAGTCCTTTGGTCTGTAACCATGTTGTTCGTTTGGTTGTTTTTATGTTTGTTGGGGAAACTATGTTCCCTATCGTTTTTCCTCTCCTATATGAGAATAAGCAGTTTTTGTCTATTATTTTTGCTAGGCTGTTGTCGGCCTTCAGAATTGGTAAATGTTTTTTTATTATTATATTACAAATTTGATTGTATTGTGGCGAATACTGTGTAACAAACTTAATTCTATTGCTTTCATAACAGGGTTTCTTTTTTGGTTTTGTTTTAATCAAGTCTGCCTGTTCTTTTGTAGACACTGCCATACGGGCATTTTTGATAGTTTGTTTGTTATAACCTCTATCCTTTAATTGTTTATCTAAAATCATGGCCTCTTTTATATAATCTATTTCATTAGAACAATTTATTTTTACTCTGATGTGTTGGCCCTTCGCTATGGCTCTAAACGTTTCTTTAGGGTGGTTGCTCTTTTCGTGCAATAGTGCATTTTTAGATATTGGTTTCTTGTATATGTTTTGTATATGGTTGTCTCTATTGCTCTTCTAATTGTGTTACCTTGCAACGTGAGATCTAAATAGTTAATCTCTCTATTATGTAATTCATGTGTGAATTTTACTCCCATTCTGTTAGATTCAATGTATTTAAGGAAGTTCTCTATTGAGGTATCATCTCCTTCCCATATCATAATGAGGTCATCAATAAATCTGTTGTATAGTTTGATGTGTTCCCTGAAGGGGTTTCCACCTGCATAGATGTGGCACAGCTCCCACCACCCCATGAATAGGTTGGCGTACGTGGGGGCAAATTTTGCCCCCATAGCTGTGCCACATCTCTGAAGGTAGAACACCCCTCCATATGAAAAATAATTGTGTGTCAGAAGATATTCTATTATTTTCAACAGATATTCCTGAAATGCCTCCTCTAGGTTGCTGCGTGTGTGTAAAAAATATTTTACTGCTTCCAAACCTAGTGTGTGTGGTATGTTACTATAAAGTGACACAATGTCCAATGTTAGCCATCTACTGCTGGTGGTCCAAGTCATATTCCTCAGTTTATGTATCAGATGGGTAGAATCCCTAAGATAACTGGTCAAATCAAGTACTAAGGGTTGTAGAATGGAATCTACCCACTCTGATATAGCTTCCAATAAGGATCCCATCCCTGATACTATGGGACGCCCCCTTACATTTTCCGTGCTTTTATGTACTCTCGGGAATACATGAAATACTGGGGTTTTGGGTTGTTTGTTAATTAAATAGTCATGTGTTGCTTTGTTTAAAAAAACATTTTCTAAGCCTTCATCCAACAGATGAATCAGTTGATACATGTAACTTTATTTGGGATCTCCCTTTAGGACCAAATAGTTGTTAGTGTCATTGAGTTGTCTCATTATTTCTTTTTCATAGTCTGTTTTGTTTAATACAACTATGCTTCCCCCTTTATCTGATTTTTTTAATGACTATGTTAGTATTCTCAGCCAATTCCTTTAGAGCCATTCTCTCTTTTCTAGTTAAATTGGTGTCATACTGGGGGCCATTATCTGCATTTAATTTCTCCAAGTCTTCAACTATTCTCTCTTGAAATTGTTCTAAGATAGTGCCCCTTGATTGAATGGGGTAAAATGTAGATTTTGACTTAAAGCCTGTATGTGAATTTTTTTCCTCAATGTTTAATTGCTCACTTAATAGGCTCATAAGTGTCTCTCTAGCACACAAATCCTGAAAATCTAGATGTGTTTCTGGTATAGATACCTCAGCTGTCAGATTTTCCTCTATCGCCGTTACTTCTTGTGCATTATGAGAATGTTTTTTAAGAGTTAAGTTTTGGACCATCCTATTGACATCAACTATGGTGTTAAATATATTAAATTTCGCTGTTGGTACAAAATTCAGACCATAATTAAGTACCTTTTCTTGTGTTGTTGTCAATGGGGTGTCAGAAAGGTTGATGACTATTGATGTATTGTCTGTTCTAAATTCTTCTTGGCTCTTAATTGATATCTGTTCATTTGCACTTGTCTGGTTTTGTTTTCTCCTCCTACGCTTTGTTTTATAACTGGTATTATGTCTCTCTGTGTTTGTACTAAATATATATATATATATATATATATATACTGTATATAGATAGATAGATAGATAAATTCACATATATACATGCACACATATATGTAAATGTAGCCACCAATCAGCAAGCGATATCAAGGGTACTGAACCAAAAACGGGCCTGCTCCTAAGCTTTCATTCCTGCTTTTTCATATTACCAAGAGAGCAAAGTTCCAGTTCCAGTGAATCGTATATATGTTTGATGCAGTGACTCAATGTACTCTGAGAAGATTTATGATGTGTCAAATGACTAAATGTGGGTTGCAAACTAAAGTATTGTTCTAATTGGCGGGGAGCGTTAGACCAAACGAATAGTATGTACACAGGAGAACCAATCAAAGAAAGAACAGGGAAAACTCCCATATGTAGGGCAAAGTATGTTAGGCAGGAGCAATAAGCTGTAAATGTGACCATTACAAAGTAACCATGCCGTGCCGTGATTGGCTAAATGTGATGAATTCAAACTTGAAAATGTATAATATAAAATACTAATAACTCCGTGAAAAAGTATACTAATACCTACATCAATGTATAGTGAATAAATAAACCATTGATATAACCACGATATGAAGCTAACTGCAATAGGTAGGTATACAAATATATATGACCGTGGGATAATAGATAATCTAACTATTGAGGTGAAGTGATCCTAGTATAATAAAAGTGATACTTATATGGCAATGCAAAAGGACAAGTGTAGGTGTTACCTCATTGTCTAACCATATAGTGGAGTAAACAAAAAATCTAATAATAACTTAACTGAGCGACGATTAAATATGCTACAAGTGTCAGGGTGTTACAGCTAAAAAGAATAGATAGATGTAACACGTGCGAGTGTAAAGAATATTTGTAAATGTGCTGCCTAAGGACAATAAACCTGTTGTGAATAGCAAACTATAAATGTAATAATAACGATATTACAAGTGATAAATGGAATAAAAAATAAAAATACATATAACCTATAATTATTCCAGATATATACGTGGTCCCTATACCAAGGCTACACTAACTGCCTAACCATCAGTGACACAGTCTGGTATGTTAGCCATTACAATCTCCACTTGATAATATAAAAATAAGAGAAATGAAAATGTGGTGATCTCCTGGATACACCCCTAGAATTATATTTCTTGTTAACAAAATAGCAATAAAAATAAACAAAAATAAACGTGGTCTGCCAAATTTAGGATGGGTGACAACAATACCATGTGACTCTGGTTTACACGTCTATCAGCTAATCTAAAATAATTATCGTAAAGATTACCCACATAATCAGATATATAATTGGTGTTAAACCTATTACAATTGTGGCCTGTTCTTATTGTATCTATTCAATATGCTTTCCTCTTCAATCTAAGTATAGAGAGAGCCTTTTTTCTAAATTGGAAGATTTGCTAAAAATTGAGAACAGACACTGGTGGGGATCTTGATTGTTTAAAGAAATATAAAGATAAAAAAACAGATCCCCTGTGGCTTATGTGTGTTCAAAGCTGCTCTTTTAAAAATAATCCAGAACTACTTGAAAAATGGTACTCGTTTGGATGGAGTGTTCTTTTGATCTAATAGATCTCTTAATATCTCACAGACAGAAATTGGTGGATGAGATTGGATGGAAATTGATACAATTCAAAAAGAGCTGGAAGTATTTAAAGAACACCCTGATTACGTTAAACTTAACACACAAACTATTAAAGTAGTTGGATGATTTCCAATCTGAGATCATAGCTCATAAAATAAAAAAAATTAAGGCTGTGACTGAGGAGGATTACAGTTAAGGGGAAGTTTACACATTCATTAGGGCTAAACAACAAACAGGCAAAGAGGGGGACTGTGGTCCAAAACTACAATAAAAATAAGAATAAAAACGTATAGCAAGTAATTATTATAATGCTAAGAATTCCACTCATAAACAGAGTTATCAGGGCAATACGAATTAAAAGATAATGGCTCGAATAGTGGACATACCACCAAACACAATACCCTATAGAGTGAAAGGAGCCCCAAAATACTAACCCCTTGGCGATCGACAACCACAGAATCATATACAATCATTTTATGATAATGATAGAGACTTTAGGAGACCCCAACAGTATCAGAATTATGATAACCCCAAATTATATTCCAGTTCAGAATAGATTTCAAGTACTTAATTCAGTCATTAATGGTGAGCCCAAATGGTTCCAATAGAGATCGGTTTCAGTAGATGTACCATCAACCTCCAATGAGGTTTTTTTAGAGACCCCTCATCTGGCCCCTTTATGGAGGAGACCTACCCCACAAACATCCAATCATGGTTACTTAGTAGTGGTCACATTTACAGCTTATCGCTCCTGCCTAACATACTTTGCGCTACATATGGCAGTTTTCCCTATCCTTTCTTTGATTGGTTCTCCTGTTTACATACCATTTGTTTGGTCTAACAATCCCCGCCAATTAGAACAATACTTTATCTGCAACCACATTAGTCATTTGACAATAACAAGTGACGCAGGAGGGTATACCTTTGAGCTCTCATTGGAATGTTAAGGGCTTCCCACACTAGTGGTTTAAAATCAGCTCCTCCGGACTAATGATGTACTAATCTTTTGTTTTTTATACAACGTGTCCTTTGGGGATTCACATAAACACGCCAACTCTAAAGTTCTCAACATTTGATTTTCTATAGAAGATGTTTGTTAAACACACTAACTCAGGTACGCATAGTATTTAGATTACATTATATTCACAACCAAAAGTTAAATCATGATTGTTACAACGATTGGCCAATATGTTAGCTATTTGTGTTATTGGAATAGTTAATTTGGATGTTTTGTGCCATTTTGAACAACTAAGTATTAGCTTTGTTTGTATTTTGGGGAATGCACTAATATGTTGCTGATATAAGTACTAAGCCATAACCAAAAAATAATTAGGTGTGACAGAGCTATACTAATGAGAAAAGGGTGCTTTTGATTGTGTTTACACTAATTGTCAGGGGGAGGGTCGATGTATACTTTGTTTGGGTCGCGTAGCCCTATATAAGGGGTGAATTTATACCGATGTTTTCATGCCTGATGAAATGGTAGATACCGTGAAACGCGTTGCCTTGTTTTACTTGTGCACTATTTTAGTATGAGCTGTTTTTATATCTGTTTTTACTGTTTTTATTAAACAAGTTCGGAAAATTTTTCACAATAGCTCTCATTGCTGTGTGCAGTATTCTACTATGCTACCTTGGTAGGTTTTGGTATAGCCTCCCTATATCTTCCTGGTTGTTATCCTGGGGAGTGATAGTACCACCTGAGCCCAGCCATCCATCTGGGGGTCACCGCACCGGCATATCTAGTAATATTGCCTCTGATTCAGCTAGCTGGTCTGCTGCCAAAAAAACAGCCCGCCTCCATTGGGCACAAGGTGGGTACGCTTTATACCATGTGAGTACCCTGTGTCTTCGATGTTCTTCATACCCAGTTGGTTATTGATTCACACATACGGTGCCTCTTTCCTTTTCTTTGTTATAAACAGCCACATAATGCAAGCTCTCAATCCAACAAACTGGGAACAAGTGAAGGGTGCACAGGCCTTATGTAATCACCCTAGACATACACAAAACATGAAAGGGGACTTGCACTCTCAAACCGGACTGGGTACATATCCCATGATCCTGCAATATGCACAGCCCTGGGTGCACAATAGCACTCTCAGGAAGCTGCACTGTCCCCCAGAGTCACAGGCAGTTAACCCCAGACAGGTCTGGGTGCAAGACCCATAGGGAAAATTACAAAACAAATTAATACAGCACACAGAGAAAGTCCAGCACTCACATACAAGCTCTCAGCTAAGATTAAAAGCAAAAATGGAAGAGTTAGTTACTGCATCTGGCCAAATGGGATAAGCCCAGGTACCACCAGTTTGTTGGATTGAGAGCTTGCATTATGTGGGCTGTTTAGGGACTCAGGCTTTGGAAGAGACCTTGATGTGGTACCTGGCTTGTCCCATTTGGCCAGATGCGGTAACTAACTCTTCCTTTTTTGCTTTTAATCTTAGCTGAGAGCTTGTAAGTGAGTGGTTGACTGTCTCTGTGTGCTGTATTCATTTGTTTTGTAATTTTCCATATGGGCCTTGCACCCAGACCTGTCTGGGGTTTAACTGCTTGTGACGTCTGGGACAGTGCAGCTTCCTGAGAGTGCTATTGTGCCCCCAGGGCTGTGCAAGGTTCAAGGGATGTGTACCCAGTCCGGTTTGAGAGTGCAGTCCCCTTCCTTGAGATATATATATATATATTATATATATATATATATAGTATATATATATATATATATATATATATATATAAATATATATAGTGAAAGAGTGTATGTACTTAAAGGGGATAATGAAACCCACATTTTCCTTTCATGATTCAGATAGAGCATGTATTTTTTTTTTATTTTTTTTTTTTATTGTTTTTCAGCATAATAATTTTAACAGAGATAAAGAAAAATGATTTATGCCATGCAAGGCACACTCTCAACATAAGCATTATTAATTTCAAAATGTAGTCTACTGTATATTAATTATATTGTTAATACAATTTAAATAAACAACCTTAATTTATCAGATAATAACACAATAATAATTTTAACATAATTTTGCTCATCATTTAAACCAAATTAAACCATTTTCAGATATAACCTTAGTTATTTGTTTTACACTACTGAACCTTTTTAATTTCCTAAATAAAAGGGAAAGAGGGGGAAGGAAAGGGAGGAAAGAAAAAATTACATTTTCATACAATACAGCCTCATACTTCCTGTCGTTCTTCCTCTTTTGCAGGGTTTTATTGCCAGTTACCAGATCCCTAAAAGTACCAATTCTGAGTTTTGGAAGGGGAATATTATATAGTCAATATCGGTATTGGAAGGGATTTAATAAATGGTGCCCATTTACTAAAAAATTGTCTAATATCAGATTCGTTATTTAAATTAGTGTCTCGCTGTTCTAATATACATTGCTTCTTAAGATAGTTTTTTTTATCTCTGAAACACTAGGTATCTCTCTAGTTTTCTATTTCTTAAAAATTAGATACTTAGCCGCCAGAAGAGACAGACTTATTAACTTTTCATTGGGCTGTTGCTCTTGCTGATTCTTAAAACACAGCACAACCTGGCTTACCGACAGGTCCAGAGGGGGAGATTTTAAGTGATGTGTTATCCAAAATTCTAATTTACACCAAAATAGTCTAATCAAAGGACATTTCCATAACATATGTATAAGGTCTGCTGCATTCAAAGAACATTTGGGACATTTCCAAAAATTTGAGTTTCGGAGCTTATGTTCTTTCTCAGGAGTGAAATGAAATTTATGTGTGGAGTTTAAGGTGTGCTTCTCTCCAAGTGGCTGAAAGGGTAGCCTGTGAGACTTTATGAATAGAGATTTGTATAGATTTACAGTCAATGTTATCTTGTAATAACATTATATTCCAATCTTGAGCTATCTTCTCAAGAATTTGAATCCCTTTCCCAGCTCCCAAAAGATGGTAGCAGGGAGAGATAGACATAAGCCCTTTCTTAGCCAAGCTAAACCATCCCTCCAGAAAACCCAAATCCCAGTACCACTTCCCTTCCTCTCATTAGTAGTGATGTCCCAAACTGTTCGCCTCCGCGAACGGTTCACAGCAAACATAGCTTGTTCGCATTTGGTGGGCGAACACATGGCGATGTTCGACTCCGCCCCTATGTGTCCATCATTGTGGAAACTTTGACCCTTTATGTCACAGCCGCCTGACACATTAGAGCCAATCAACATCAGACACTCCCTCACAGACCCTCCCAGCTACTCGGAATCCGCCATTTTAAGACTCATAACGACCTTGCTTTCTTAATGAGAGGACGTGTTGTGTTTTTGGCTCCTGACATTAATAGGAAAAACATAGCTAGGCTAGTGTATTTACAGGTCCAGAAGGACTCCACTCCTCTCTGCTGCAAGCACAGCACCCCAAAAAGCCCTTTTTAGGGCTATATTTCGTGCCGTTTTTGTTTTTTTGTGTTTTGTTTTTTTTTTTATTAGCATTTGCCTGGCTTTCAGCTGTGTGTTTAAGGCTCACAGCATATGCTGTGACTACTGCCACCACTGATATCTCCCTAACAACATTAGTTTAAATTTAACTAACCCAAAAATTATAAATATTTTTCTTGTAATTTTTTTCTTTTTCTATCAGGCCAGTGTCACACAGCATATACTCTGGTTCATTGCTCTGTGCCAGCCAGCAGCCACCAGTGTTAATATCCGTTTATAACATTATTTTAAATAAAAAAAAAATAATAAAAAAAAAAATATTTTGCTAGTGTAATCTAATTACATTTTACTATCATGCCTGTGTCTGTCATGCTCACACAGCATTAAATATACCTCTTTTTTTTCAGTCTTTTGGTTAATTGGTCCTGTGCCAGGCAGCCACCCAGCACTCATATCTATTCTTCTTCACCTTAATTTTTAATATAAAAAAATAGTTTTAAATTTGTTTGCTAGTGTAATCTAATATAATTTTCTATCTGGCCTGTGTGTTTTGCTGACATAGAGAGCCTACTGTGTTTACTTGCTGCCCTCCCTAGTCTATGAGCCACGACTCATATGTGTTTAACCTTTTTTTAATTTCCCACACCAAAAAATAATTTCAATCATTTTTCTAGTGTAATCTATTAGTATTTTCTATCAGGTCGTGTGTGTATCCGACTTACAGAGCCTACTGTTTTTAATAGCTGCCCTTCCAAGGCTATCAGCCACGACTCATATGTATGTGCTTAACCTTTTTCTTAAAATTTCCAAAAAAAGTCTTTAAATCATTATGCTAGTGTAATCTAATTGTATTTTCTATCAGGCCTGTGTCTAAACTGTCTATCTGACTTACACAGCATAGTGTTGTTATAATTGCTGCCCTACGTAGCAGCCAGCCAGTGTGACCACTCATAGAGTCATATGTGCAATTGCACTCCTTAACGATAATTTTAATATTAAAATCTAAAATTTTAAAATATTTTGCTAGTGTAATCTAACTTAATTTTCTATCAGGCCCTGTGTTTTTGTCACTTACACAGCATACTGTGTTAAATTGCTGCTCCCTACCTACCATCCACGACTCATATCTGCCAGCCTGTCTGCCAGGCCCAAGTAGCCAATTAGTGGCACCAATCACAATTCTTGTAACAGTAATTAAAAAAAAAAAAATCTTAATTTTTTGGACTGCAAAATTTCAGTCTCCTAGTGCCATTGAATTTCATTTACCTCCTGCCTGCCACTGCCAGCCTTTGTGTGCCAGGCCCGTCTAGCCAACTATTTACACCCAATCATAATTGTTGACACAGACAGTATAGTTAGTAATTTAAATAAAAAATTTTTTTATTGTTGATCTTAATCCTCAGTTTGCTCGTGCCCTAGAATTGCACTTTTCTACTGCCTTCCAAGCCTGTGTGCCAGGGCCTAACTTGAAAAAATATTTACACCAATCATAGTTGTTGTGACAGTATTCCTTAATAATTAAAAATTAAAATTGTTGGTAATAGTTGTTGTGAAACCTCAGTTTGCTGGTGTCAGTGAATAGCACTTTTCCTCCTGCCTTGCAGCCTGCTGTGTGCCCGGCCCCACCTAGCCAATTATTGCCAGCAATCATATTTCTTTTAACAGTATTGCAAAAATTGGTCAATCATCACTGTTTTGACTGTCAGTAATCAGTCTCCTAGTGTCCTTGAATTGCTTTTACCTCCTGCCTGCCAGCCTTTTGTGCCAGGCCGTCTTGCCAACTATTTACACCAATTCATAATTGTTGTCACAGTATAGTTACAAATTAAATTAAAAAATTCTTTGATTGTTGATGATCTTAATTCCTCAGTTTGCTTGTGCCCTAGAATTGCACTTTTTTACTTCCTTGCAAGACTGTGTGCCAGGCCTACTTGAAAAATATTTAACACCAATCATATTTGTTGTGACAGTATTCTAATAATTAAAAATTAAAATTTTTGGTAATAGTTGTTGTGAATCCTCAGTTTGCTGGTGCCATTGATAGCACATTTCCTCCTGCCTTGCAGCCTGCTGTGATCCAGGCTCCACCTAGCCAATTGTTGTCAGCAATCATATTTCTGTTAACTAGTATTGCATAAATTGTCAATCATCACTGTTTAGGACTGTCTAGTAATCAGTCTCCTAGTGTCCTTGAATTGCATTTACCTCCTGCCTGCCAGCCTTTTGTGCCAGGCCGTCTTGACCAACTATTTTACACCAATCCTAATTTTTTTTCACAGTACAGTTACTAATTAAAATTAAAAAATTCTGATTGTTGATGATCTTAATCCTCAGTTTGCTCGTGCCCTAGAATGCACTTTTCCTACTGCCTTCCAAGCCTGTGTGCCAGGCCTACTTGAAAAATATTTACGCCAATCATATTTGTGTGTGACAGTATTCTTAGTAATTAAAAATTTAAATTTTTGTTAATAGTTGTTGTGAATCCTCAGTTTGCTGGTGCCAGTGAATAGCACTTTCCTCCAGCCCTTGCAGCCTGCTGTGTGCCCGGCCCACCTAGCCAATTATTGCCAGCAATCAATATTTCTTTTAACAGTATTGCAAAAATTGTCAATCAATCACTGTTTTGACTATCAGTAATCAGTCTCCTAGTGTCCTTGAATTGCATTTACCTCCTGCCTGCCATGCCTTTTGTGCCAGGCCGTCTTGCCAACTATTTACACCAATCATAATTGTTGTCACAAGTATAGTTACAAATTAAAATTAAAAATTCGTTGATTGTTGATGATCTTAATCCTCAGTTTGCTCGGTGCCCTAGAATTGCACTTTTTTACTTCCTTGCAAGACTGTGTGCCCAGGCCTACTTGAAAAATATTTACACCAATCAGTATTTGTTGTGACAGTATTCTAATAATTAAAAATTAAAATTTTTTGGTAATAGTTGTTGTGAATCCTCAGTTGCTGAAGCCATTGAATAGCACTTTCCTCCTGCCTTGCAGCCTGCTGTGAGCCAGGCCCCACCTAGCCAATTGTTGTCAGAGCAATCATATTTCTGTTAACAGTATTGCAAAAATTGTCAATCATCACTGTTTAGAACTGGTCAGTAATCTGTCTCCTAGTGTCCTTGAATTGCAGTCTACCTCCTGCCTGCCAGCCTTTTGTGCCAGGCTGTCTTGCCAACTATTTACACCAATGCCTAATTTTTTTGTCACAGTATAGTTACTAATTAAAATTAAAAAAATCTTGATTGTTGATGATCTTAATCCTCAGTTTGCTCGTGCCCTTGAATTGCACTTTTCTACAGCCTTCCAAGCCTGTGTGCCAGGCCTACTTAAAAAATATTTACACCAATCATATTTGTTGTGACAGTATTCTAATAATTAAAAATTAAAATTTTTGGTAATAGTTGTTGTGAATCCTCAGCTTTGCTGGGTGCCATTGAATAGCACTTTCCTCCTGCCTTGGCAGCCTGCTGTGAGCCGAGGCCCACCTAGCCAATTGTTGCCAGCAATCATATTTCTGTTAACAGTATTGCAACAATTGTCAATCATCACTGTTTTGACTGTCAGTAATTCAGTCTCCTAGTGTCCTTGAATTTCATTTACCTCCTGCCTGCCAGCCTTTTGTGCCAGGCCGTCTTCCCAACTATTTACACCAATCATAATTGTTGTCACAGTATAGTTACAAATTAAAATTAAAAAATTCTTGATTGTTGATGATCTTAATCCTCAGTTTGCTCGTGCCCTAGAATTGCACTTTTTTACTTCCTTGCAAGACTGTGTGCCAGGCCTACTTGAAAAATATTTACACCAATCATATTTGTTGTGACAGTATTCTAATAATTAAAAATTAAAATTTTTGGTAATAGTTGTTGTGAATCCTCAGTTTGCTGGTGCCATTGAATAGCACTTTCCTCCTGCCTTGCAGCCTGCTGTGAGCCAGGCCCACCTAGCCAATTGTTGTCAGCAATCATATTTCTGTTAACAGTATTGCAAAAATTGTCAATCATCACTGTTTAGACTGTCAGTAATCAGTCTCCTAGTGTCCTTGAATTGCATCTACCTCCTGCCTGCCAGCCTTTTGTGCCAGGCCGTCTTGCCAACTATTTACCACCAATCCTAATTTTTTGTCACAGTATAGTTACTAATTAAATTAAAAAAATCTTGATTGTTGATGATCTTAATCCGTCAGTTTGCTCGTGCCCTAGAATTTCACTTTTCTACAGCCTTCCAAGCCTTTGTGCCCAGGCCTACTTAAAAAATATTTACACCAATCATATTTGTTGTGACAGTATTCTAATAATTAAAAAATTTGGGGTAATAGTTGTTGTGAATCCTCAGTTTGCTGGTGCCATTGAATAGCACTTTTCCACCTGCCTTGCAGCCTGCTGTGAGCCAGGCCACACCTAGCCAATTGTTGCCGAGCAATCATATTTTCTGTTAACAGTATTGCAAAAATTGTCAATTATCACTGTTTTGACTGTCGCAGTAATTCAGTCTCCTAGTGTCCTTCGACTTGCATCTACCTCCTGCCTGCCATCCTTTTGTGCCAGGGCCGTCTTGCCAAGCCAATATTTACACCAATCATAATTTTTGTCACAGTATAGTTACTAATTAAAATTAAAAATTCTTGATTGATGATGATCTTAATCCTCAGTTTGCTCGTGCCCTAGAGGATTCTTGATTGTTGATGATCTTAATCCTCAGTTTGCTCGTGCCCTAGAATTGCACTTTTTTACTTCCTTGCAAGACTGTGTGCCAGGCCTACTTGAAAAAATATTTACACCAATCATATTTGTTGTGACAGTATTCTTAATAATTAAAAATTAAAATTTTTGTTAATAGTTGTGAATCCTCAGTTTGCTGATGCCATTGAATAGCACTTTCCTCCTGCCTTGCAGCCTGCTGTGAGCCAGGCCCACCTAGCCATTTGTTGCCAGCAATCATATTTCTTTTAACAATATTGCAAAAATTGTCAATCATCACTGTTTTGACTGTCAGTAATCAGTCTCCTAGTGTCCTTGAATTGCATCTACCTCCTGCCTGCCATCCTTTTGTGCCAGGCCGTCTTGCCAACTATTTACACCAATCATAATTTTTGGTCACAGTATAGTTACTAGATTTCAATTTAAAAATTCCTTATTGTTGATGATCTTAATCCTCAGTTTGCTCGTGCCCTAGAATTGCACTTTTCTACTGTCTTCCAAGCCTGTGTGCCTGGCCTACTTGAAAAATATTTACACCAATCATAGTTGTTGTGACAGTATTCTTAATAATTAAAAAATAAAATTGTTGGGTAATAGTTGTTGAGAATCCTCAGTTTGCTGGTGCCATTGAATAGCACTTTCCTGCTGTCTTGCAACCTATTGGTGAGCCAGGCCCAGCCTAGCCAATTGTTGCCAGCAATCATATTTCTTTTAACATTATTGTAAAAATTGTCAATCATCACTGTTTTGGACTGTCAGTAATCAGTCTCCTAGTGTCCTTGAATTGCATCTACCTCCTGGCCTGCCAGCCTTTTGTGCCAGGCCGTCTTGCCGAAACTATTTACACCATTCATAATTGTTGTCACAGTATAGTTACTAATGTAAATAATTACAATTTTTTGATTGTTGGATCTTAATCCTCAGTTTGCTTGTGCCATTGAATTGCACTTTTCTACTGCCTTGCCAGCCTGTGTGCCAGGCCCAACTATCCAATTAGTGCCAGCAATCATATTTCTTTTAACAGTTATGCAAAATTTGTCAATCATCACTGTTTTTGACTGTCAATCTGCCAGTCTACTAGTGCCCTTGAATTGCATTTTCCTCCTGCCTGCCTGCCTGCCTGTGTGCCAGTCCCAACTAGCCAATTAGTGCCACCAATCATATTTATTGTAACAGGATTTGGAATTTTTGTTAATCATAACTGTTTTGACTGTGATTCTTCAGTCTCCTAGTGCCATTGAATTGCAGTTTCCTTTCCTCCCAGCGTGTGTGCCAGACAGGCCCATTGCCGAACTAGTGCCAAACAATCATATTTGTTGCCACAGTACTTGTAATATTTTAAAAAAATAACAATTTGTGATTTTTTAAAACAGCTGACTTTTTTGTTGTTGTCAAGTCTCACAGCGTATAACTGTGCCCACTTTCACAGTGCCACCACTCAATTGGGTGTAATAGTATTGTTAGTGTCCATTTAAAAAAAAATGACAGGCAGAGGCAGGCCACCCCGCAGGTTTCAGTGGTCATGGTCGTGGTGCTGTGATTCCTTTAGACCCTACAATTATGCACATTGTTCAGACGCCGGGTGCCAGGGGGGACGCGAAAAACTTCTGAGGAGGGACCTAGTTGAATGGCTAATACAGGACACCCAATCTTCTTCAGCTTCCGCTGCTAGTCCTCCTAACCTTGACGCACCATCTAAGTCCAGCTGTGCTTTGGGCAGGTCTTAAGTGACCAGTGCCACTCCGCCGCCTGTCGCCACCACCAACACTAGCACCACAGCCGCTTCACTTGATCTGTCACAGGAGTTATTGACAAATTATTTGGAAGAAATGAGTGATGCGCAACCATCATTGACAGAGGATGTAGATAACAGTGATCAGTCTCAGTCAGGCAGCATTACCGACATGGAGGTACGGTGTGATGATGATGATGATGATGTTGTACCCGCTGCTGCTTCCTTTCTTGATGTTTCAGATACAAGTGAAGCGGTTGATGATGATGTGTCGGTGGATGTCACCTGGGTGCCTGCTATAAGAGAAGAAGAAGAGGGGGAAAGTTCAGATGGGGAGACAGAGAGGAGGAGGAGGAGACGATTTGGAAGCACGGGGAGGTTGTCTCAAGGAGCTAGTGGCACAGTCAGACAGCATGCATCGTCACCAGGGGTCAGCCAGACAGCACACCGACGCCCATCAACGCATGCTGTTGCCACCACCAGAATGCCGTCATCGCAGAGCTCAGCAGTGTGGCATTTTTTTTTGTGTGTCTGCCTCTGACAACAGCGATGCCATTTGCAACCTGTGCCAAAAGAAACTGAGTCGTGGGAAGTCCAACAGCCACCTAGGTACAACTGCTTTGCGAATGCACATGGTCTCCCATCACAAAGGCCGATGGGAAGAACACATGAGTAGAAGCAGCACACAAAGTGAAAGCCGCCCTCCTCCTCCTGCTCCAGCATCTTCAGCCACGTCAACCAGTGCTGTCCTCCTTGCCCCCTCTCAACCATCCTCCACTCAGTCTCTCTTACGTAGCAGTTCCTGGTCATCTGCCCACAGTCAGTTGTCTGTCAAGGACATGTTTGAGCGTAAGAAGCCAATTTCTCAAAGTCACCCCCTTGCCCGGTGTCTGACAGCTGGCTTGTCTGATCTCTTAGCCTGCTAGCTTTTACCATACAAGCTGGTGGAGTCTGATGCTTTCAAAAAATTTGTATCTATTGGGACACCGCAGTGGAAGGTACCTGGCAGAAATTTCTTTTCACAAAAGGCAACCCCAAACCTGTACTCTGTTGTGAGAAAGGAAGTTATGGCATGTCTGGCACACAGCATTGGGGCAAGGGTCCATATGACCACTGATAGCTGGTCTGCAAAGCATGGTCAGGGCAGGTATATCACCTACACTGCGCATTGGGTAAACCTGCTGACTTCTGACAAGCATGGAATGCATGGCTCTGCAGAAGAGTTGGTGACACTGCCACGACTTGCAGGCAGGCCTGCTGCTACCTCCTCTACTCCTCCTACTCCATCCTCTTCCATAACCTCTTCCTCGGCTGAGTCCTCTTCAACTTCGGCGTCTTGCTCCACATCTATGGCACCCCCCAAGCTCCCCAGGTACTATGCTACATCCCGGGTACGGCAGTGTCACGCCCTCTTGGGGTTGACTTGCCTGAAAGCGGAGAGTCACACCGCACCAGCACTCCTGACCGCCCTGAACGCACAGGTGGATCAGTGGCTGACTCCGCACCAACTGGAGATTGACAAGTTTGTTTCTGACAATGGAAGTAATTTGGTGGCGGCATTGAAATTGGGCAAGTTGACACATGTGCCGTGCATGGCACATGTATGTAATCTAATTGTACAACAATTTGTCCATAAGTACCCAGGCTTACAGGACGTCCTGAAGCAGGCCAGGAAGGTGTGTGGCCATTTCAGACATTCCTACACTGCCATGGCGCACTTGTCCGATATCCAGCGTCGAAACAACCTGCCAGTGAGGCGCTTGATTCGCGACAGCCCGACACGGTGGAATTCAACACTCCTAATGTTTGACTGCCTGCTCCAACAAGAAAAAGCTGTTAATGAGTATTTGTATGACTGGGGTGCTAGGCCAGCCTCTGGGGAGCTGGGGATATTTTTTCCAAATTACTGGACGCTCATGCGCAATGCCTGTAGGCTCATGTGTCCTTTTGAGGAGGTGACAAACCTTGTCAGTCGCACCGAAGGCACCATCAGCGACATCATACCATTTGTTTTATTCCTGGAGCGTGCCCTGCGAAGAGTGCTGGATCAGGCAGTAGATGAGCGTGAAGAGGAAGCAGGAGAGTTGTGGTGTCCATCACCCCCGCAAACAGCCGAATCAGCATCGCTTGCTGGACCTGCGGCAACGCAGGAAGAGGATTGTGAGGAAGAGGAGTCAGAGGAGGAATGTGGCTTTGAGGAGGATGAGGAGGAGGAAGACCGAGCACAACAGTCATCCCAGGGTGCTCGTTGTTGTCACCTCTCTGGTACCCGTGGTGTTGTACGTGGCTGGGGGAAGAAGATACCATCAGTGAGATCAGTGAGGAGGAGGAACGCGACATGATTAGCTCAGCATCCAACCTTGTTCAAATGGGTTCTTTCATGCTGTTGTGCCTGTTGAGGTACCCTTGTATAAAAAAGCTGAAGGAGAACGACCTGTACTGGGTGTCCCCGGTATAAGCATAAAGTGCCTGAAATGTTACCAAATTCCCGCAAGTCGGAAAGGATGGAGCATTTTCATAATAAATTAAAAACTATGCTTTACACAGCGTATAAGGGTGATGTCACAGCACCACGGGAATGTAACAGGGGAAGAGATGAAATTAATCCTCCTCCTCCTCCTCCCACGACCACGGCGGCAAGGACCGGGCGCTTTCCTGACGTCTTGTTGATGGAGGACATGCATACGTTTTTAACTCCCATGCACCATCAGAGTCTTTCGGGATCCAGCCTTAGAGAAAGACTCAACCGACAGGTAGCAGACTACCTAGCTTTAACTGCGGATCTCGACACTCTCAGGAGCGATGGACCCCTTGACTACTGGGTGTGCAGGCTGGACTTGTGGCCTGAGCTATCCCAATTTGCAATGGAACTTCTGGCCTGCCCCGCTCCAAGTGTCCTGTCCGAAAGGACTTTTAGTGCAGCAGGAGGTATTGTCACTGAGAAGAGAAGTCGCCTAGGTCAAAAAAGCCTTGACTATCTCACTTTTATAAAAATGAATGAGGGCTGGATCCCGAAGGGACTGACATTGGGCGATACATTTGAATAAAAAAGGCCTGATGATGAGATGAGCTGGCTTGGGCTACAACTGGTACACAGGCTGGCCTTTTTTTTTTTTTGTTATAAAGCCGGAGGACTTGCTTGACTTATCCGCCAACAACTAGTGTTCAAGCCACAAGCTTTTAGGGCCCTTTATAAATGTTTTTCTGGCCGCTGCTACAGCAGTTGCTACAACAATACCCCAATTTTTCAGTCATTTGTAAATTCCGAATTTTTCTGGCCTCTGCTGCAGCTCTGTGGGTACAAAACTCAAATAAAAAAAAAAGGCACATAACACTAGTGATTAAACTGTTACGAATTGTACAACTTAACACACCACTCATATCTGGTGGACCATTAAATTGAACGCAAAATGCCACAAATTTGAAAGAGTAGGACTGACCAAGCATCTTTATCCGTCTCTTGGTTGCTCTAAATTATCTCCGTGTTCCATTTATGCCATACCTGTACTCTATTGTGCAAAAGGGTGGCATATGTGGTGTGTCATGCTGTTGTGCCTGTTGTGGGTCGTGGCCCATGATATAAAAAGGCTGAAGGAGAACGACTTGTAATGGGTGCCCCATCCAATTTTTAGAAAAATGTTCCTGGTTCCTCTCAATTATCTCTGGGTTTCTAAAATGGATGCCATACCTGTACTCACTTGTGCAAAAGGATGGCATATGTGGTGGTGTTTCCTGCAGTTGTTTCTGTTGAGGGTGCTGGACCCTCTTATAAAAAAGCTGAAGGAGAACGACCTGGAGTGGGAGTCCAAGCATGGTTTTTGGGGCAATTTCACTTTTACAAACAATTATCTGTGGGTTTCTCAAATCAATGCCGTACCTAGTACTCTATTGTTCCAAAGTAAGCCATATGTTCTCTTTCCTGCTGGTATTTTGTTTTGAGGGTCCTGGTACCCTCTTATAAAAATGCCTAAGGAGAAAGAGGTGTACTGGGGTGTCACCTCATTTTTTTTTTCTATTTCACATTTGACCAAAATTATCTCTGGGTTTGTAAAATTAATGCTGTACCTGTACTCTATTGTTCAAAAGGATGCCATACCGTCCTCTTTCCTGCTGGTGTTTTTTTTTTACGTGTCCAGGACCCTCTTATAAAAGGGCGCTAAGGAGAAAGAGGTGTACTGGGTGGTCCACTCATTTTTTTTTTCTATTTAACAATTGACCAAATGATCTCTGGTTTTGTTAAATCAATGCTGTACCTGTACTCTATTGTTCAAAAGGATGCCATAACGTCCTCTTTCCTGCTGGTGTTTTTTTTTTGAGGGTCCAGGACCCTCTTATAAAAAGGCCTAAGGAGAAAGAAGTGCACTGGGTGTCCATCAAATAATTTTTTTATTCAAATTTCCATTTGCAAAAAATTTTTCTCTGGTTTTCTAAAATCAATGCCTTTCCTGTACTCTATTGTTCAAAAGGATGCCATATGTCCTCTTTCCTGCTGGTGTTTTGTTTGTAGGGTCCTGGACCCTCTTATAAAAAGGTCTAGGAGAAAGTGGTGTACTGGGTGGTCCACTTATTTTTTTCTTTCTATTTAACAATTGAACAAATGATCAATGATTTTGTAAAATCAATGCTGTACCTGTACTCTATCTGTTCAAAAGGATGCCCATACGTCCTCTTCTCTTGCTGGTGTTTTTTTTGAGGGTCCAGACCCCTCTTATAAAAAGGCCTAAGGAGAAAGAGGTGTACTGGGTGTCCACTCATTTTTTTTTTCTATTTGAACAATTGACCAAAATGATCAATGATTTTGTAAAATCAATGCTGTACCCTGTACTCTATTGTTCAAAAGGATGCCCATACGTCCTCTTTCCCTGCAGGCGTTTTTTTTGAGGGTCCAGGACCCCTCTTATAAAAAGGCCTAAGGAGAAAGAAGTGCACTGGGTGTCCATCGAATCATTTTTTTTATTCAAATTTCCATTTTGCAATAAATTATCTCTGGGTTCTAAAATCAATGCCTTTTCTGTACTCTATTGTTCAAAAGGATGCCATATGTCCTCTTTCCTGCTGGTGTTTTGTTTGAGTGTCCTGGACCCTCTTATAAAAAGGCCTAAGGAGAAAGAGGTGTACTGGGGTGTCCACTAATTTTTTTTTTTCTATTAACAATTGACCAAAATGATCAATGGTTTTGTAAAATCAATGCTGTACCTGTACTCTATTGTTCAAAAGGATGCCATAACGTCCTCTTTCCTGCAGGCGTTTTTTTTTTGAGGGTCCCAGGACCCTCTTATAAAAAGGCCTAAGGAGAAAGAAGTGCACTGGGTGTCCATCGAATCATTTTTTTTTATTCAAATTTCCATTTGCAAAAAATTATCTCTGGGTTTCCTAAAATCAATGCCTTTCCTGTACTCTATTGTTCAACAGGGATGACATATCTCCTCTTTCATGCTGTTGTTTCGGTTGAGGCTCCGGGACCCTCGTATTAAAAGGCCTTGAGGATAATAAGTGTAACGGGTGTCTAATCAATGTTTTTTCTATTTCACGGTTGCAAATAATGATCTGTGGTTTCTAAAATCATTGCCTTTACTGTAATCTATTATTCAGAAGGATGACATATCTCCTCTTTCATGCTGTTGTTTCGGTTGAGCTCTGGGACCCTCTTATTAAAAAGGCCTGAGTGATAAATAAGTGTAACGGGTGTCTAATCAATGTTTTTTTCTATTCTCCCGGGTCATATAAATCATCTCTGGGATTCTAAAATCAATGCCCTTAACTGTAATCAATTGTTCACAAAGGATGCCATATGTCCTCTTTCATGCTGTTGTTTCAGTTGAGGCTCCAGGAGCCTCTTATTAAAAGGCCAAAGGATAAAGAAGTGTTCTGGGTGTCCAATCAATGTTTTTTTTATTTCAACAGTTGCAAAAAAATTATCTATGGCTTTTTAAAATCTATGCCTTACCTGTCATCTATTGTTCAAAAGGATGCCATATGTCCTCTTTCCTGCTGTTGTTTTTGTTGGGGGTACGGAACACTATTCTAAAAAGGCCGAAGGAGAATGACCTGTACTGTACTGGGTGTCCAATCATGTTTTTGTTTTCTATTTCAACTGGTTCATAATAAATATCGCCTGTGTAACTAAAATTCAATGCCATACCTGTACTCGGTAGTTCAAAAGGATGGCATATGTGGTGTTTCATTCTGTTGTGGTTGTGAGGGTCGTGGGCCGTGGGACAGCGTATAAAACGGCTGAAGGAGAACAACCTGTACAGCCTTGCTCCTCTTTTAGGCAGGCCAGCTCTTTGCATACATGCCCACAGACTCTGTAACGCATGCCTCTTTTAGGGAGAGGTGCAGCCATAATGCAGGGTCAGAAACTCTGCCTGCAACTGTTATACTTGATTTTGCGAAAGGAAGTAAGCTTACCATGGTTCCCTGCACGCACGTATTGTTTGTTATATTTTGGTGAGGGTAATCATGATGGCCATGTAGACCACCACCACTGAGAGTCCTGGAAGTAACAGGGATGAGATGAAAGAGCTAAGAATAGTAGAACTTGAAACAACAGAGTTAGCCATGGGTGTTAGTGCAAAACCGCTTGGCTTTTTTTTTGGCTTTGGGTGCGGCTATTCATGCAGGCCATATAGAGCTGCCACCATTCGTGTTGTATCAGCTATTAAACTAATAAGAACAGTACTACCAAAATACAGCCAATGAAGGGCCTTAGGAAGACTGAGCCAAGGTTGGATTGTAGTATTTGGTTAGGCTAATCATGATGGCCATGTAGACCACCACCGAGAGTCCTGGAAGTAACAGGGATGAGATGAAAGAGATAAGAATAGTAGAACTTGAAACAACAGAGTTAGCCATGGGTGTTAGTGCAAAACCGCTTGGCTTTTTTTTGGCTTGGGTGCGGCTATTCATGCAGGCCATATAGAGCTGCCCACCATTCGGTGTCATATCAGCTATTAAACTAATAAGAACAGTACTACCAAAATACAGCCAATGAAGGGCCTTAGGAAGACTGAGCCAGGTTGGATTGTAGTATTTGGTTAGGCTAATCATGATGGCCATGTAGACCACCACCGAGAGTCCTGGAAGTAACAGGGATGAGATGAAAGAGCTAAGAATAGTAGAACTTGAAACAACAGAGTTAGCCATGGGAGTTAGTGCAAAACCGCTTGGCTTTTTTTTGGCTTTGGGTGCGGCTATTCATGCAGGAGATAGAGAGCTGCCACCATTCGGTGTTGTATCAGCTATTAAACTAATAAGAACAGTACTACAAAATACAGCCAATGAAGGGCCTTAGGAAGACTGAGCCAAGTTGGATTGTAGTATTTGGGTTAGGCTAATCATGATGGCCATGTAGACCACCACGAGAGTCCTGAAAGTAACAGGGATGATGAGATGAAAATGCTAAGAATAGTACTACTTGAAACAACAGAGTTAGCCATGGGTGTTAATCCAAGACCGCTTGGATTTATTTTTGTATTGGGTGCGGCTAATCATGCAGGCCATATAGAGCTGCCACCATTCGGTGTTGTATCAGCTATAAAAATAATAAGAACTGTACTATCAAAATACAGACAATGAAGGTCCTATGAAGACTGAGCAAAGGTTGGATTGTAGTATTTTGTTCGGCTAATCATGATGGCCATGTAGACCACCCGTAAGAGGGATGAAAGTGCTAAGAATAGTACTAATTGAAACAACCGAGTTAGCCAATGGGTGTTAGTCTAAGACCACTCGGCTTTTTTTTGGGTTTGGGTGCAGCTAATCATGAAGGCCAGATAGACCTGCCACCATTTGGTGTTGTAACAGGTATTAAACTGCAAAGAACAGTACTACTTAACACAACCTACTTACCATGGGTCCACAGAGCATATGTTTGGTTGTTATATTTTGTAAGGGTAATCATGCAGGCCATATAGGCCTCCACCGATAGGGTGAGTATGAGTAACAGCTATTAAAATGCGAAGGACATTACTAATTAACACCAACATAGTTACCATGGGTCGCAGACCAAGAGCAGATGTCTTATTATTATATTTTGTATGGGTAATCATCCTCGCCGTATAGACCTCACCAAATAGGGGGAGTTACAGAGATTAAAGTGCTAAGAATGGTAGTACTTAAAACACAACCTAGTTAAAATAGTAGCAGACCGCATGTCTTATTATAATTTTTCAGGGTAATCTGGCAGGCCATATAGAACACACCGACAGCTAAAGTGATAAAAAGTACTAATTAACACAAGGCTAGTTGGGTCCAAGAACACATGTTTAATTATTAGAATTTTATTAGGGTAATTATATATCTAACAAATATATCTATTTTCTCTTCTATCGATTCTATCTAACTATGCAATCTATGTATATCCTATCTATCCTATCTATCAATCTATCTTCTGTCCGGGATGTTTTGAGACAGCCACTTTGGGAATGTTAGTTTATTTTAGGCCCATTATGGTTTTAAAAGCAGACTCTGCATAAACTATGTAATTTCCATGGGAGTTTTGCCAGGGATCCCCCTCCAGCATGCGACAGTCCAGGTGTTAGTACCCTTGAAACAACTTTTCCATCACTATTGTGGCCAGAAAGAGTCCTTGTAGGTTTTAAAGTTCGCCTGCCTATTGAATTCAATGGCGGTTCGCGCATTTCGCGCGTTCGTGAATAATACCGGAAGTTTGAGTCCACCGTTCGAGAGCCGAAAATTTTAGGTTTGCGACATCACTACTCATTAGGTCTGAAACATGATGCCTTACCTGTAAATATGCAAAAAAACTCTTTGTTAGAGAGATTAAATTTATTCTGAAATTCCTCAAATGTTTTTGATACATTTTTTTTTTTCTTGATCAACGACATGTATAGCCCTGTCAAGTCCTAACAGATGCCATTTTTTAAAGATTAATGAGTCTAACCCAGCTTGAAATTGTGGGTTTCCTATAAGGGGTAGATATTGTGAGACCCTGCAATTAATTGCAAGAATCTTCCCTATCTTCCACCAGGCCTTTAATGGGTTAAGGATCATTTTAAGTTTTTTAATTCTGATTGGCAACCCCTTTGGTTCACAGTGAATCAATGCACATGGAAGGTATGGATCACAGATACTTTCCTCTAATGCATTATTCATAACATAGTTATTACAGAATATCCAGTATGCCACGATTCGTGCTAAAAAAGTGAGATTATATAACCGTATATCCGGTAAAGCGAAGCCTCCATAAACTTTTGTAAGTGTTAATTTAGTCAGTGATATCCTGGGTTTTTTGTTCTGCTATATGAATCTTCTAAGCAACCTATTCAGTGCTCAAATATCCATTTCTATGAGTATTACTGCAGTGTTTTGTAAAATATATAATAATTTGGGAAGAAGGACCATCTTAAATAAAGCTATCCGACCAGAAATAGAGAGTGGTAGATTTTCCCAACTTCTCAATTTCTTTCGGAATTTTGATAGGATTGGGAGTATATTTAGGTTATACAAATCCCCTGGTTTACTTGGGATTAAAATCCCTAGATATTTGAATGATTCCTTGACCATTTGAAAAGGAATATTAGGGTAAGAACTGTTATTTTTTCCTAAGCCAAAGGAGTTCTGATTTTGTGGCATTTACTTTATAGCCAGAGAATGACCCAAATTGATTAATAATTTGGAGGAGTTTGGGTATATTATCTTTAGTATTTGATAGATAGATAAGTATATTGTCGGCATAAAGAGCGATTTTCATTACCTGTTTTCCTATTTCAATACCTTCCACTTGCAATCTGATCATAATTGCCAATGGTTCAATACAAAGATTGAAAAGAAGAGGGGAAAGAGGGCAACCCTGACGTGTTCCTCTGCCTAGCGTAATTTGTGAAGACAAGGTATTATTGACTATTAATTTTGTATGTGGATCATTGTATAGATTCTTGATAAAATGAAAGAAGCCTCCCCTAAAACCGAATTTTCCTAAAGAGGAAAAAAGATGATCATGTTTGGATGGAATCAAACGCTTTTTCCCGCATCAATCGAAATGATGGCTAAACCAGGAGTTATCCCTCTTCTCCTCACCCCAGACAATTTTATATTATAAAAGTATTCTGTTACAGCCAGAACCTCTCTAATTTTCACTGAAGAATTTCGAGAATTTAAGAATCTTAAATTCTTTATGGATAGTAAGGCCGGACAGATAGCTCAGCATGCTAAGGCACTGTGGCTGATTTTCTGTAGCAACCCAAGGGTTGCATGTTTCAATCCCCGGCGAGGGTCCACTCAGCCTTTCATCATTCCAAGGTTGATAAAATGAGCAGCGCCTTGAGACCCTTATGGGTGATTAGCCACGCTTTACAAGTATCCAATACATACATATATACATAAATACAATGTTAGCCAGTATTACCTGCAGTCTTTGGGCAAAGATTAATATAAATATCTTATAGTCAGAGTTTAATAAAGCTATAGGTCTATTTGACTCTTTCTGAGTTGGGTCTTTCCCACTCTTAAGAATGAGGCTGAAAAAGATTATAATTATATAAATTACAGAGATATAATGAGATCTCTGAAGACAGTATCTTATAGAATTCGTTAGGTAACCCATCTGGCCCTGAGGCTTTATTCATCGCAGAATCAAGAATAACCTTCTCTATTTCTATTTTCCTCTATTGATTCCTCAGATATCTTAGGGCAACAAATTTTACTCCAGAAATCCTCAGCCTGAGCTGTATCTGAATTCTCAAGAGGCATAAATTCCTTGATAGTATTTTACCATCTCATCAAATATTTCCTTACCTTTAGAAAGATACTTCCCTTTTTGAATATAATTTCTCAATTAGAGATGGCTTTTTGTCATTTTTTACCAATTTGGCCAATAGATTGCCAGATTTGTTCCCATACCTATATAATTTAGACTGTAATTTTAAATCTTTTTGTGGCCTAGAGTTAGAGTTGGGGCAGTAGCCGTGAAAATCAGCGTTTGAGGCTCCTAACGCTGTTTTTTACCGCCCTCTGGTATTTTGGAGTCAGTCAGGAAAGGGTCTAACGCTCACTTTCCCAGCCGCGACTTTTCCATACCGCAGATCCCCTTACGTCATTTGCGTATCCTATCTTTTCAATGGGATCTTTCTAACGCCGGTATTTAGAATCGTGGCTGAAGTGAGCGTTAGAAATCTGACGACAAAACTCCAGCTGCAGAAAAAAGTCAGTAGTTAAGAGCTTTCTGGGCTAACGCCGTTTTATAAAGCTCTTAACTACTGTGCTCTAAAGTACACTAACACCCATAAACTACCTATGTACCCCTAAACCGAGGTCCCCCCACATCGCCCGCCACTCGATTACATTTTTTTAACCCCTAATCTGCCGACTGCCACCTACGTTATACTTATGTACCCCCTAATCTGCTGCCCCTAACACCGCCGACCCCTATATTATATTTATTAACCCCTAACCTGCCCCCCACAAAGTTGCCGCCAGCTACCTACAATAATTAACCCCTAATCTGCCGACCGCAAAGCGCCGCCACCTACGTTATCCTTATGTACCCCTAATCTGCTGCCCCTAACACCGCCGACCCCTATATTATATTTTTTAACCCCTAATCTGCCACCCCCGCTATCGCTGACCCCTGCATATTATTATTAACCCCTAATCTGCCGCTCCATACAACGCTGGCCACCTACATTATAGCTATGTACCCCTAATCTGCTGCGCCTAACACCGCCAACACCCCTATATTATATTTATTAACCTTTAATCTGCCCCTCAATGTCGCCTCCACCTGCCTACACTTATTAACCCCTAATCTGCCGAGCAGACCGCACCGCTACTATAATAAAGTTATTAACCCCTAATCCGCCTCACTCCCGCCTCAATAACCCTATAATAAATAGTATTAACCCCTAATCTGCCCTCCCTCACATCGCCGACACCTAACTTCAATTATTAACCCCTAATCTGCCGACCGAATCACGCCGCTACTGTAATAAATGGATTAACCCATAAAGCTAAGTCTAACCCCTAACACTAACAACCCCCCCCTAAGTTAAATATAATTTAAATCTAACGAAATAAATTAACTCTTATTAAATAAATTATTCCTATTTAAAAAGCTAAATACTAAACCCTAATATAGCTACAATATAAAATTATAATTATATTATAGCTATTTTAGGATTTATATTTATTTTACAGGTAACTTTGTATTTATTTTAACCAGGTACAATAGCTATTAAATAGTTAAGAACTATTTAATAGCTAAAATAGTTAAAATAATTACAAAATTACCTGTAAAATAAATCCTAACCTAAGTTACAATTAAACCTAACACTACACTATCAATAAATTAATTAAATAAAATACCTACAATTATTACAATTAAACCTAACACTACACTATCAATAAATTAATTAAATACAATATCTACAAATAAATACAATGAGAATAAACTACTAAAGTACAAAAAATAAAAAAGAACTAAGTTACAAAAAATTAAAAAATATTTACAAACATTAGAAAAATATTACAACAATTTTTAAACTAATTACACCTACTCTAAGCCCCCTAATAAAATAACAAAGCCCCCCAAAATAAAAAAATGTCCAACCCTATTCTAAATTAAAAAAGTTCAAAGCTTTTTTACCTTACCAGCCCTGAACAGGGCCCTTTGGCGGGGCATTGCCCCAAAGAATTCAGCTCTTTTTGCCTGTAAAAAAAACACATTACAATACCCCCCCCAACATTACAACCCACCACCCACATACACCTAATCTAACCCAAACCCCCCTTAAATAAACCTAACACTAAGCCCCTGAAGATCTTCCTACCTTATCTTCACCATGCCAGGTTCACCGATCCTTCCTCGGAAGTGTTGATCCAAGCCTCGGAAGTGTTGATCCAAGCCCAAGCGGGGGGCTGAAGAGTGACGTCCATCCTCGGGCTGAAGTCTGGATCCAAGCGGCGGCTGAAGAAATCCATCATCGGGCTGAAGTCGGAAGTCCATCATCGGAATGAAGTCTTCTATCAAGCAGCATCTTCAATCTTCTTTCTTCCGGAGCGGAGCGGAGCCCATCTTCTTTCCAGCCGACGCGGATCCATCCTCTTCTATAACGACGCCTACTAGCCGAATGACGGTTCCTTTAAATGACGTCATCCAAGATGGCGTCTGTCGAATTCCGATTGGCTGATAGGATTCTATCAGCCTATCGGAATTAAGGTAGGAAAATTCTGATTGGCTGATGGAATCAGCCAATCAATTGAGCTCGCATTCTATTGGCTGTTCCGATCAGCCAATAGAATGCGAGCTCAATCTGATTGGCTGATTCCATCAGCCAATCAGAATTTTCCTACCTTAATTCCGATTGGCTGATAGAATCCTATCAGCCAATCGGGAATTCGACGGACGCCATCTTGGATGATGTCATTTAAAGGAACCATCATTCGCTAGTAGGCGTCGTTAGAAGAGGATGGATCCGCGTCGGCTGGGAAGAAGATGGCTCCGCTCCGGAAGAAAGAAGATTGAAGATGCTGCTTGATAGAAGACTTCATCCGATGATGGACTTCCGACTTCAGCCCGATGATGGATTTCTTCAGCCGCCGCTTGGATCCAGACTTCAGCCCGAGGATGGACGTCACTCTTCAGCCCCCCGCTTGGGCTTGGATCAACACTTCCGAGGCTTGGATCAAGACTTCAGAGGATGGATCGGTGAACCTGGGCATGGTGAAGATAAGGTAGGAAGATCTTCAGGGGGCTTAGTGTTAGGTTTATTTAAGGGGGGTTTGGGTTAGATTAGGGGGTATGTGGGTGGTGGGTTGTAATGTTGGGGGGGGTATTGTATGTGTTTTTTTTACAGGCAAAAAGAGCTGAATTCTTTGGGGCATGCCCCAAGGTAAAAGAGCTTTGAACTTTTTTAATTTAGAATAGGGTAGGATATTTTTTTTATTTTGGGGGGCTTTGTTATTTTATTAGGGGGCTTAGAGTAGGTGTAATTAGTTTAAAATTGTTGTAATATTTTTCTAATGTTTTGTAAATATTTTTTTTATTTTTTGTAACTTAGTTCTTTTTTATTTTTTGTACTTTAGTTAGGTTTATTTCATTGTATTTATTGTGTAGATATTGTATTTTAATTAATTTATTGATAGTGTAGTGTTAGGTTTAATTGTAGATAATTGTAGGTATTTTACTAAATTATTTTATTGATAGTGTAGTGTTAGGTTTAATTGTAACTTAGGTTAGGATTTATTTTACAGGTAATTTTGTAATTATTTTAACTATTTTAGCTATTAAATAGTTCTTAACTATTTAATAGCTATTGTACCTGGTTAAAATAAATACAAAGTTACCTGTAAAATAAATATAAATCCTAAATAGCTATAATATAATTATAATTTATATTGTAGCTATATTAGGGTTTATTTTTACAGGTAAGTATTTAGCTTTAAATAGGAATAATTTATTTAATAAGAGTTAATTTATTTCGTTAGATTTAAATTATATTTAACTTAGGGGGGGTGTTAGTTTTAGGGTTAGACTTAGCTTTAGGGGTTAATCCATTTATTACAGTAGTGGCGAGATTCGGTCGGCAGATTAGGGGTTAATAATTGAAGTTAGGTGTCGGGCGATGATAGGGAGGGCAGATTAGGGGTTAATACTATTTATTATAGGGTTATTGAGGCGGGAGTGAGGTGGATTAGGGGTTAATAACTTTATTATAGTAGCGGTGCGGTCCGCTCGGCAGATTAGGGGGTTAATAAGTGTAGGCAGGTGGAGGCGACGTTGAGGGGGGCAGATTAGGGGTTAATAAATATAATATAGGGGATGGGCGTGTTAGGCGCAGCAGATTAGGGGGTACATAGCTATAATGTAAGGTGCAGCGGTGTACGGAGCGGCAGATTAGGGGTTAATAATAATATGCAGGGGTCAGCGATAGCGGGGGGCGGCAGATTAGGGTTAATAAGTGTAAGGTTAGGGGTGTTTAGACTCGGGGTTCATGTTAGGGTGTTAGGTGCAGACTTAGGAGGTGTTTCCGGATAGCAAACAATGGGGCTGCGTTAGGAGCTGAACGCTGCTTTTTTGCAGGTGTTAGGTTTTTTTTTCAGCTCAAACAGCCCCATTGTTTTCTATGGGGGAATCGTGCACGAGCACGTTTTTGAAGCTGGGCGGCCGCGTCCGTAAGCACCGCTGGTAATCGAGAGTTGAAGTTGCGGTAAATATGCTATACGCTCCTTTTTGGAGCCTAACGCAGCCATTCTGTGAACTCTAAATACCAGCGGTATTTAAAAGGTGCGGCCAGAAAAAAGCACGCGTAGCTAACACACCCCTTTGGCCGCAAAACTCTAAATCTAGGCGATAGTTTTTTGATTAAGAAAGGGACGAATTATGGAAATGTTGCATAGATGTGCACAGCAGGATTTGGTAAGTGCTTTTATATATGGGTTGAATGTGAGTTCTAAATCATGTGTGACCCCCAAGACAGTGGACCTGTGGTGAGGTGTTAAGAATAGAGTATCTGACCATCAGAGGAATGTCAGGTGTCGGATGTCTGGAAAAGGAGGGAATAAGAAGCAGCTCAATGTTGGAAAGATTGAGTTTGAGGTAGAGTGAGGGACATCCAAGAGGAAATTGCAGATAGACAGTTGGAAATCTGGTTGAATAAAGAGGGAGAGAGATATCAGGGGAGGATAGATAGATTTGTGTATCATCAGCATATAAGTGGTTCTGGAAGCCAAACAAAGCTATAAGTTTTCCAAGGGAGGACGTATAGAGAGAGAAAAGCAAGGGACCCAAGACAGAGCCTTGTGGTACTCCAACTGAGAGAGGCAAAGGATAAAAAGATGTGTTGTTAAAGGAAACTGAAAATTAGCGGTTTGAGAGATATGAAGCAAACCAGGAGAGGGCTGTGCCTCGAATGCCAAATGAATGTAGGATTTTTAGGAGGTAGAGGGTAGTAAATTGTGTTGAAAGCAGCGGAAAGGTAAAAAATAATTAGTAAGAGTAGTGGCCTTTTGTTTTAACCGATAACAAGTAATTTGTTACTTTAGTGAGCGCGGTTTTCTTTTGAGTGTGTAGGGCGGAAACCAGATTGTAGTGTATCAAGTAAGGAGTTAGTTTGTGAGGAATTGAGTTAGGTGATTATAGACCAGTTGTTCCAATAATTTGGAAGCACAGTGAAGTAAGGAGACTGGTCGATAGTTAGAAGGGGTGGAGGTGTCAAGTGAAGGCTTGTTTTTAGGATTGGTGTTATTGATGCATGCTTGAATGTATCAGGAAATGTGCCAGTGGTGAGAGATTGGTTTAAACAGGTGAGTTAAGATAGGAGTTAGTGAAGCAGAGAGAGAGGGAAGAAGTTGTGAAGGAATAGGATCAAGTGGGCAGGTTGTGAGATGAGCTGAAGATAGGAGTACGGAGTTACAGGAGGAAAGAAGCAGAGAGTTTTGTTAATAGAAGGGTTGGGTACAAGGGCTGGTTTTGAGGAGTGGGTGAGGTGTAGATGTCTTTCCTAATGGTGTCAATTTTATTTTTTAATTGATCATCAATATTCTGAGCAGTGAGTTTGGTAGTGGGCGGGGGTGTAGGCGGGCATAGAAGGGCAATAATAGTTGAGAAATGCTTTCTGGGGTTGGATACGTGAGTTATCACAAGGGAGGAGAAATAGACTTGTTTGGCCAGGCTGAGTGCAAAGTTGTATGACTTAAGGATGAATTTATAATTAAGGAAATCAGATTTGTTTCTGCTTGGTGTGCAACGGTTTGTTGTTGTTGATTGATTGATTACGAACGAGTGGGGGTGCAGCTTTGTCTAGTGTTGATTTAGTGCTGAATTGTACTGTAAGGCCACAAGGTTTGGACAAGAAAGGGATGAAATGTCAGAGAGCAGAGGATTTAGTTGAGTGGAAAAGTCTGTGAGATCCAAGTCATTTAAATTCCTGTAAGGTAGCAGTTTTTGGGAGGTTTGCAAATATGCAGCAGGTAGAGTATGTCAGATGGGCCTTGCAATCAGCCCAAATGATCTGTCGGTGACCGCTGCTTCTTATATTTGAGAATGCTGGGGCTTCATAACAGCATTCACTGCTTTGTACATGGAGCCCAATGTGCTATGATTGTGAAGTGGAATCATCTAGGGGTAACAACACTCAGCCACAAGCTGCAAACCACAAGTGTATATTAATATTAATGCTCATAGGTTTTGAAATGCAATATTCAACAAGCACATATAGGTGTGATGCTCAGTTTGTCCACATACTTTAGGCCATGCAGTATATCATACATATATATCAGGAATAGGGATTCAGTTACAGAGAACAAGAAAAACACATTACTTACCTTTAGACTGATTTTGTTTACCATTTAGCTGGGAAAAATTAAACTTGCCTGACATACATTGGTATATATAGAAACACATTACATTTTAGTTAATATATGTCAGTGAAAAGCTGAGTTGAATTACATATTTAAGAGTACTTTGTACAGCAACATATTAATGAAAATGACTTTGCATCAATAAATGTAAAATATACAGGGGCATATTTATCAAGCTCCGAATGGAGCTTGATGCCCCGTGTTTCTGGCGAGCCTGCAGACTCACCAGAAACAGCAGTTATGAAGCAGCGGTCACAAAGACCGCTGCTCGCATAACCTGTCCGCCTGCTCCATAACCTGTCCGCCTATTGGCCGCGAGTCTGCAGAGGGTGGCGTTGCACCAGCAGCTCTTGTGAGCTGCTGGTGCAATGCTGAATACGGTGAGCGAATTGCTCGCCGTATTCAGCGAGGTCTGTCGGACCTGATCCGCACTGTCGAATCAGGTCCGACAGACCTTGAAACTATGAGCCAATGTGTTATTTTAGCTGTTTTTTCCCACGTTTTCAGCAACAGTTTTAGCTATTTTTAAAAGTAACAGATTATTATTACTATATGCAACCCTGACATAAGCTTATTTTTTAAATTAATATTTCATAATATTCTGTAACCATCATTATTTTAGCACATACAAATTTTCAGAGAGGACTTCGAAAGAATGGTATGGGACATCTAATGAGGATGAAATTTAATTCTAGCACTCTGGAGAGTGTGCTTTGAAGTTTCATCACAAGCAAAAAGATTAAAGGAACTATATGATATCCCCATGACAAAATAGAGTAACAAATAGTTTTTTACTTGTTATTGGTATTGAAGAAATGCCATTTATTTTTTACTATTCTCTAAATATTTTACTCAACTGGGAACGATATTCAAAACATTGGCAAATATATATATATATATATATATATATTATATATATATATATATATATTTAAAAAACTGGGATGAACCTCTCCGTGCCGATGAGGGGCGATGTGTCTCTCATAGAAAACTATAGGGATTGTGGCTTCAGCAAAAGTCCTTCCACATTGCTTCTGTATTTGAAGTGTCCTTACACAACACAGACTGTGCATTCACTGAAACAAAAAAACAAAAAAGGATTTCGGTATAGGAACATTTTAATCAATGCATGTGTAACCTTAGTGTCACTGTATATACACTACATTGAAAATATAGTATAAAGGGAGAGCTCACTTTTAAATATTATGAAGATATTATGTAAGGCAGGTTCATCATAGAATAAACTATATATATAAAACAAGAGAAAGGAAGTAGGTACTTCAAATAAGAAGTCTAGGGAAGAACAGAACAACTGCACAAAAATCAGAAGAGACCGGATATGCCAAAAATACAAAACACACTTTAATATACTAATAAAGTAATACACACATACTAGGTATCCCTTAATATCAAGTTAATGAAATTGGCTTAAAAAATGTCTGGTGCACCAAAGAGAACAAAGGAATAAAGTCAGATCCTCCAGTTACAAATATATGTGACTTTATATGGGTAATCCAAAGTTATGAAGGCAATAAGATGTATGGTGGATAATTCCCAATCCCAAAGGTGCCAGAAAGCCAGGAAAGACAGGCATCATCCCCACTCTGAAGGTATGTAACAGACACGCTAGCATAGAAAAGAGGAGCCTTGTATACACGTATCAACAGGTATGACCACCGTTGAAGTGTCCTCCAACAAACCGGTCATAGCTTACAGAACCTGTCTCCCTTTTACACAAGTGCTCCCTCCTAACATCGATTATGTATTCACGTGCTGCCCTTCCGGGGTGATCCTGTACATGAGGGGGATCCCATGTAGGTAAAAGCTGCTAGGCACCATCTAAGGGATCCCTAGTATGTGTGTATTACTTTATAGTATAATTAAAGTATGTTTTGTATTTTTGGCATATCTGGTCTCTTCTGATTTTTGTGCTGTTGTGCTGTTCTTCCCTAGACTTTTAGGGACTTCTTCTTTGAAGTACCTACTTCCTTTCTCTTGTTTTATGTATACACTACATTCTACACACTGGAAATTCCCGCCACTGAAAGGATGGCGAGACAAATATAGCTAAAAAGGTGTGCCTAACCTAGAGGGGCGGTGCTTTGAATATTACACACTACTGATGATGTAACTGCACCAAACTCCCACAGAACGCCTATGTATACATCATGTCTGCAATCTACCTTGGTAATAAAGACAAAAAAAAACAACCTTCCTATTAAACCTATAGGAACTAATAGTGCAGTGTATCATTTATATGTATTCTATTGGACAATGTAATACTATGTATTTAACCACTTAACGACCAGCGATGTACCCAGTATGTCTCTGGTCATTCAATGGGGCTTGTTTTTTTTTTATAGAGCTGTCTCTCCACCAGTGCTATTTCAGAAGGCCTGCAGGAGGCGGATAGGTAATAATAATGCGGTCTTGACGCTTGCAGTGAGACCTTTGCTATTATGCGTCAAAAAAAACTTAAGGACCAGCGACATACAGGGTACGTTAAGGGGGTCAATTATTGTAGTAATTTTAAACTGCTTCTTTATTTTTTGCATGTTCTGTTTTTTTAACAATAATATTTATTTTTTTCTATATAAATTTATAGTTTTAACATAACTGCATAATGTTTAACATTGCAAAGTCATGTGAAAATTGAAATACTGTCTGGTATAACATATTTATATGTTGAAAAATAGATTTTATGTTTTAAAAAAAATAGAACATGCAAAACAAAAAGCAAAAGTGCTTAAAATCACTGCAATTATTACAAATAATATGCATTACTCTAGAACTTGCAAAAAAACACATCCAAAAAAACACAATAAAAAATGAAGGCCCCCCCAAAAAAAATCAATGAAGGGCCATTTTTTAACTTTTACATTTTTTTAATTGAGATTTTTGGCAAATACAGTATAAAACTTTTGTCCATTTACAACAGTATGTTATATACATAATATATGCAGGTTGATATGGTAAATAATTAGCTATACAACAGGTTTGTAAGCTTATAATGACAATGATAGTAAATACAAGTATTTTCTTGAATAATGTATGTCCATAAACACTTCTTTAAAGGGAATAGTAAATATATTGTTAAACAGGTGATTAATAGATATGCCTTTTTGTATGACAATCCATGTCTGTGTATTAAAATGTAATAAAACATTTTCAATTATAAGATTTCTAAACACATATCTATTAGACATCTCAAGTCTCAACCATTGAATAAGTAAAGGAACTTAGTGCAAGTGAAATCTCATTTTTTGGTGGGTTTAACATTAAAATACCTCCCATGTTGCATGAGGCCGCTTCTTGGACCCCCAATGAAGGTAAAGGCACGTGTGAGTAGCTCAAACTGATAGAGACGGTCACATCTTGAACCAATGATAAAAATTAACTAGCAGTAATTCAGCGGACAAGAGTCCGCTTTGTATTGGGGGTTGGAGTTTCTAGGAGAATTAGTAAATATTATGAGACGGATGTAAGAGAGGAGGTTGATGAGAGAGTTTCAGGTCTAGTGGTAAGTGGGGTGAATGCAGCTGGAAGAGGGCTATGGGGGGAGTGAATGATACATGGTTAGTGTGGGTGTATAAGAAACCAAAGGAAATGAGCAGATGAGCTAGGAAAGGTAGGTAATGAGTAGAACTAACGTCCCTCAGTTACTCTAAGGACCACATTTAGACCTTTGTATTCAAAGATAACTAATATGAGAAGATATACACTAAGTGGTATCTGAAATTAAATCTGACAATATTGTCAACATAATGAATAAAATAGATAATGACCCTTTTAACCTGTTACAATAAATAGAACAATAAGGTAAGTATATATGTTGTTGTCCTATATATACCACATGTTTACTTGAGATGAGCTAATACTATAAACACAATATAGTTAAAGGGAACATACAAATAACTCCTTCTCAGGAATAGGTAAGTGACCTGGGTGCTTAATATGAGCTGTCTAGAAATCAAGTAGCATACAATTTAAACCAAGATCCAAATTTCTATTTTTAAATATTAATTTCTCAACCTAGTAACTTTAAAATAACAACTATTGTGAGACTTATAGTATTACCTACGCCAGAAAATATTGGTAGTACCTGGACTACTGAGTGATTTACTGCAAAAACACATGGGCTATATTTGTGACTAGGATATCACAGGGCATCCCAGTATTAATATCTCATTCTCTACTAAACAAGTCTAGATCTCTTCAGTTATAGTACTAGAATTATGCAAATGAGGCATGACACATGAAGGCTTAGAATATATAGAGACAGGAGTAAGAGTAGCTATCGGTACATCATCTTAAATCATAATTACAGAGCAATATTTCTCTGAGTACTTGGTAGTTTCTGGCCATAAATATACTTTTTTTGCTGCCTCGGCCCATAAGCAGGTCAATATTTATATCCAGCTTGAAGGCCATATAAAATAGAAAAGGAGATATATTAGCTCTAGTTGGTGTGTAAACCCCTAGGTGTTAAAGTTGATGTAAGTAGCTCAATTATGTATTATTTGCTGACCAGGACCCTTAATAGCACAATAGAGTTAGAGAAGATATCAATGATAAGTGTAAAGGAGAAATTAAGTAATCTTCCCTAAACAACTGGGTGTATGTATAGAACATAGTAAAACTTACTCTGGTCACTTTGTGTTGAGGGTAATAATGGAAAACTATGAGCTGATCAATTTTCCGGCTCCTGCCTGAACACTAATAATGGTGTTGCAATACTATAATAGGGAACTAGGTACTTAACTGTGAAATCAAACTAGCTAGTTAGTAGGAGCACCCTCAGGTAGATTTACTTCCACTAAGGATCATGAAATGCAACAGCTATTATTAAGTTTTTTTACTTAAATGGACAGTCAAGTTAAAAAAAAACTTTCATGATTTAAATAGGGAATGCAATTTTAAACACCTTTCCAATTTACTTGTATCACCAATTTTGCTTTATTCTTTTGGTATTCTTAGTTGAAAACTAATCCTAGGAGGTTCATATGCTAATTTCTTAGACCTTGAAGACTGCCTCTAATCTGAATGCATTTTGACCACTAGAGGGCGTTAGTTCATGTGTTTCATATAGATAACATTGAGCTCATGCACGTGAAGTTACCCTGGAGTGAGCATTGAATGGCTAAAATGCAAGTCTGTCAAAAGAACTGCAATAAGAAGCCAGTCTGCAGAAGTTTAGATACAAGGTAATCACAGAGGTATAAAGTGTATTAATATAAACTGTGTTAGTTATACGAAACTGGAGAATGGGTAATAAAGGGATTATTTTTCTTTTTAAACAACAAAAATTCTGGTGTTGACTGTCCCTTTATCTAAATGAAAGGAATAGAATAGTTTTAACCAAATACAGAACATCTCAATAGGCAATAGAACATATTAATATGACAACATGAGCAACAGCTATATTTCAAATAATAACTCTGACTTCAACGATTTGGCTAAATTAGTATGTGATTTCCGATCCAACTCCTGCTCTCACACAATAGGTCTCTAATAATTGTTGGGAGTTCATGTTAAGAGCACTTTCTTCAGAATGCCAACCAGCGCCATCCATTCCAGCTGTTATAAATTGTGTTAGGGTCGAGGCCATTGAGTATAAGCGAGATCAGTTATGTTTCCACTTATTGTGGTAAGGTTGGGCCAGGGATATGAGCTTTGTAAAGTTGATGCTTCGAGAGCTTGCCCGAATCTCTTAGGAATATGATCACTAGACTGTTCTTTCATCTTATGTGGCTCATCAATGAGCACACTGCCTGTAGACTGACCATCTTAGCATGCCTGATTTAGGCATCAGTAGTGAATACGCTGTCTTCTTTGCCGTTCATGTTTTCTTTTAGGGCGATCTGGGCTGGGCTAAAAGCGATTATTATCTCTTGAGTTTAGGATACGCTGATGGCGGTTTAGTGTGAGAATCAATCTACGTAGCATGTTATTAATGTGCATATCCAAGTTGTATGCAATTGTGATTGCTTATAATTCTGTGAAAATTAAAAGGTAGTATGTTTCCTACTTTATTACACCGAAGCACCGGAAAAAAAGGGATGATGTACCTTGGGGGGTTGTAGTGCCTAGGACCTTCAACAGGCGGATGTGTGTCTCCCTGTGAGTTAGAAAATGAAGAGGGCCGAGCCAATCCAATAGTAAAGTTAAAACATAACATTTATTCACCCAAAAGGGTATTTAAAAGTTCAAATAATATAAAAAGAAATTCCTGAGGAGAAAAAACTTAAGAGGATGCGCTTGGAACACAGGTTATCAAAGTGGGGACCTACCACTTTATGATTGGGTTTGTACCCGTATGCATAAATAAAAAAAAAAAAAAGAAAAAAAAAAAAAAATAAAAAAAAATATTTTTTTTTTTTTTTTTTTTTTTTTTTTTTTTTTTTTTTTTTTCTTTATAAACAGCACAGTGTTTGGTATGTGTAAAAAATTATAATAATGACGAAAATAAATTGTGTGTAAAACAAGTGCTCAGGGACAATTGTGTATAATATTAGTGATACATTGAAATAATCAGATATCACGGATAAACAATGATATTTGTGGCGATTAGTAAAATATATAAAAAAAGTACTTATCAATGTCCCAAAAATTGCTGTGATGTAAAAATAAGTGTCCAATCCTAATATTGGTGAACAGTGATGTTGTTCAGGTGTTTGGCGTGCTCCTCTTGTGTCCCGCGGTGCGATGGGTCAGGGTGTCTAGAATGGAAGATAAACAAGGGGCGCCAACATAGTGTGAATCGTTCAAACACAACAATATAAAAGTGATGTGCAAAAAACTACTCACAAGGAAAGTGGCACCTTAAATGAATAAGGTGCGATAAAGCAGGGCTGACATTCAAATTCCAGCAGTCAGTACGCTGGAGGTCTCACCCAGAGGACCTGTGGAATCCAGATAGGCGTCTAGAAAGTAGCACCCACGTTTTTCAGGGCCAATGGCCGGACCAGGTGAGCTGCAAGCTGATAGGTGTTCTCCTGCCTGCACTCACGCCACCGAGACTTTTCTCCAAAAACGACAGTGTCAGTGTATGAAAGGTTCCGTGGTTAAAAGTCCTGTTTCAAAAACAAGTGGATCGTGGAAAGAAGCAAAAATACCGGGTCGTGGTATAAAACAAACAGTATTTATTTTGCAACGCGTTTCTCAGTCTATTCCAGACCGTTTCATCAGGTCTGATGAAACGGTCTGGAATAGACTGAGAAACGCGTTGCAAAATTTTAAAACCACCCATTATGGACGGAATATATTTCCTCTAAAATGTGAATGACTGACTTAATTATACCCTATTTAGCACTGTGCTGTACAAATACTACACACTCCCCAAATCATCGAGTGATTAAATTCTGTATACCACACTGGTTTAATAACTAAATAACTTGACAAAAAATGCGCATGTGCAAAATCCTAATATATATCAGCAATCTAGAAAAGAGTAACAAACTAATAAACACATAATCTAGTGGCTATAGGGGGGGATTGAACTCTAGATCTCATGTTCCTAGGCAGAGAAGACTACCACTCATCTAAAGGGGAATAATGAAACATTGCATTAGAATGTTATTATTTGGTCTAGATAATGCACCAACCTTAAGTTAAAGAAGATAATTAACCCTAATGATTATATCTCCGCTAATGCTCCTATTGTGTCTAAATGATTTGGAAGAGAGTATAAAGGAGCATAAACTATCAGGGGAATCAAACTATCAACCTCATGTCCCTAGGTAAAGGTGACTACCACTGATCTACCAAAGACCAGTGTTAAAAATTGCATGAAACATGATAAATAAATAGAGGAATCATCTTGTTTAATCTAAATGGTGCACAGACACCAGGTCAAGAAAACCTTGAGCCTAATATATATCTGTGACCGCTTATACATAATGCAAATGTATACAGGCTGGGGTAGATAGAAATATAATTAAATTTAGTATATAAAAATCTATTTCTTTCATGTAATTAGCAAGAGTCCATGAGCTAGTGACGTATGGGATATACATTCCAACCAGGAGGGGCAAAGTTTCCCAAACCTCAAAATGCCTATAAATACACCCCTCACCACACCCACAAATCAGTTTTACAAACTTTGCCTCCTATGGAGGTGGTGAAGTAAGTTTGTGCTAGATTCTACGTTGATATGCGCTCCGCAGCAGGTTGGAGCCTGGTTTTCCTCTCAGCGTGCAGTGAATGTCAGAGGGATATGAGGAGAGTATTGCCTATTTGAATTCAATGATCTCCTTCTACGGGGTCTATTTCATAGGTTCTCTGTTATCAGTCGTAGAGATTCATCTCTTACCTCTCTTTTCAGATCGACGATATACTCTTATTTATATACCATTACCTCTGCTGATTTTCGTTTCAGTACTGGTTTGGCTTTCTACAACATGTAGATGAGTGTCCTAGGGTAAGTAAGTCCTATTTTCTGTGACACTCTAAGCTATGGTTGGGCACTTTTTTATAAAGTTCTAAATATATGTATTCAAACATTTATTTGCCTTGACTCAGGATGTTCAACATTCCTTATTTCAGACAGTCAGTTTCATATTTGGGATAATGCATATGAATAAATCAATTTTTTTCTTACCTTAAAATTTGACTTTTTTCCTGTGGGTTGTTAGGCTCGCGGGGCTGAAAATGCTTCATTTTATTGCGTCATTCTTGGCGCGGACTTTTTTGGCGCCAACATTTTTTTCTGTTTCCGGCGTCATACGTGTCGCCGGAAGTTGCGTCATTTTTGACGTTCTTTTGCGCCAAAAGTGTAGGCTTTCCGGATGTGGCGTAATTTTTGGCGCCAAAAGCATTTAGGCGCCAAATAATGTGGGCGTCATTTTTTGGCGCTAAAAAAAATATGGGCGTCACTATTGTCTCCACATTATTTAAGTCTCATTATTTATTGCTTCTGGTTGCTAGAAGCTTGTTCACTGGCATTTTTTTCCCATTCCTGAAACTGTCATTTATGGAATTTGATCAATTTTGCTTTATATGTTGTTTTTTTTTATTACATATTGCAAGATGTCCCACGTTGAAACTGAGTCAGAAGATACTTCTGGAAAATCGCTGCCTGGTACTGGAGCTACCAAATCTAAGTGTATCTGCTGTAAACTTATGGTATCTGTTCCTCCAGCTGTTGTTTGTACTGTTTGTCATGACAAACTTGTTAATAATATTTCCTTTAGTACTGTTACATTACCTGTTGCGGTTCCGTCAACATCTAATACTCAGAGTGTTCCTGATAACATAAGAGATTGTGTTTCTAAATCCATTAAGAAGGCTATGTCTGTTATTCCTCCTTCTAGTAAACGTAAAAAGTATTTTAAAACTTCTCATTTTTCAGATGAATTTTTAAATGAACATCATCATTCTGATTCTGATAATGGTTCTTCTGGTTCAGAGGATTCTGTCTCAGAGGTTGATGCTGATAAATCTTCATATTTATTTAAAATGGAATTTATTCGTTCTTTACTTAAAGAAGTCCTAATTGCATTAGAAATTGAGGATTCTGGTCCTCTTGATACTAAATCTAAACATTTAGATAAGGTTTTTAAATCTCCTGTAGTTATTCCAGAAGTTTTTCCTGTCCCTGGTGCTATTTCTGAAGTAATTTCCAGGGAATGGAATAATTTGGGTAATTCATTTACTCCTTCTAAACGTTTTAAGCAATTATATCCTGTGCCATCTGACAGATTAGAGTTTTGGGACAAAATCCCTAAGGTTGATGGGGCTGTCTCTACTCTTGCTAAGCGTACTACTATTCCTACGGCAGATGGTACTTCCTTTAAGGATCCTTTAGATAGGAAAATTGAATCCTTTCTAAGAAAAGCTTACTTGCGTTCAGGTAATCTTCTTAGACCTGCTATATCTTTAGCGGATGTTGCTGCAGCTTCAACTTTTTGGTTAGAAGCTTTAGCGCAACAAGTAACAGATCATAATTCTCATAGCATTATTATTCTTCTTCAACATGCTAATAATTTTATTTGTGATGCCATCTTTGATATCATTAGAGTTGATGTCAGGTATATGTCTCTAGCTATTTTAGCTAGAAGAGCTTTATGGCTTAAAACTTGGAATGCTGATATGTCTTCTAAGTCTACTCTGCTTTCCCTTTCTTTCCAGGGTAATAAATTGTTTGGTTCTCAGTTGGATTCTATTATCTCAACTGTTACTGGAGGGAAAGGAACTTTTTTTACCACAGGAAATCTAAAGGTAAATTTAGGTCTAATAATCGTTTTGGTTCCTTTCGTCACAACAAGGAACAAAAACCTGATCCTTCATCCTCAGGAGCGGTATCAGTTTGGAAACCATCTCCAGTCTGGAATAAATCCAAGCCTTTTAGAAAATCAAAGCCAGCTCCTAAGTCCACATGAAGGTGCGGCCCTCATTCCAGCTCAGCTGGTAGGGGGCAGATTACGTTTTTTTCAAAGAAATTTGGATCAATTCCGTTCACAATCTTTGGATTCAGAACATTGTTTCAGAGGGGAACAGAATTGGCTTCAAGATAAGGCCTCCTGCAAAGAGATTTTTTCTTTCCCGTGTCCCAGTAAACCCAGCGAAGGCTCAAGCATTTCTGAAATGTGTTTCAGATCTAGAGTTGGCTGGAGTAATTATGCCAGTTCCAGTTCTGGAACAGGGACTGGGGTTTTATTCAAATCTCTTCATTGTACCAAAGAAGGAGAATTCCTTCAGACCAGTTCTGGATCTAAAAATATTGAATCGTTAAGTAAGGATACCAACATTCAAAATGGTAACTGTAAGGACTATCCTGCCTTTTGTTCTGCAAGGGCATTATATGTCTACAATAGATTTACAGGATGCATATCTGCATATTCCGATTCATCCAGATCACTATCAGTTTCTGAGATTCTCTTTCCTAGACAAGCATTACCAGTTTGTGGCTCTGCCGTTTGGCCTAGCTACAGCTCCAAGAATTTTTACAAAGGTTCTCGGTGCCCTTCTGTCTGTAATCAGAGAACAGGGTATTGTGGTATTTCCTTATTTGGACGATATCTTGGTACTTGCTCAGTCTTCACATTTAGCAGAATCTCATACGAATCGACTTGTGTTGTTTCTTCAACATCATGGTTGGAGGATCAATTTACCAAAAAGTTCATTGATTCCTCAGACACAGGTAACCTTTTTAGGTTTCCAGATAGATTCAGTGTCCATGACTCTATCTTTGACAGACAAGAGACGTCTAAAATTGATATCAGCTTGTCGAAACCTTCAGTCACAATCATTCCCTTCGGTAGCCTTATGCATGGAAATTCTAGGTCTTATGACTGCTGCATCGGACGCGATCCCCTTTGCTCGTTTTCACATGCGGCCTCTTCAGCTCTGTATGCTGAACCAGTGGTGCAGGGATTACACAAAGATATCTCAATTAATATCTTTAAAACCGATTGTACGACACTCTCTGACGTGGTGGACAGATCACCATCGTTTAGTTCAGGGGGCTTCTTTTGTTCTTCCGACCTGGACTGTAATTTCAACAGATGCAAGTCTTACAGGTTGGGGAGCTGTGTGGGGGTCTCTGACAGCACAAGGGGTTTGGGAATCTCAGGAGGTGAGATTACCGATCAATATTTTGGAACTCCGTGCAATTTTCAGACCTCTTCAGTCTTGGCCTCTTCTAAAGAGAGAATCGTTCATTTGTTTTCAGACAGACAATGTCACAACTGTGGCATACATCAATCATCAAGGAGGGACTCACAGTCCTCTGGCTATGAAAGAAGTATCTCGAATTCTAGTATGGGCAGAATCCAGCTCCTGTCTAGTTTCTGCGGTTCATATCCCAGGTATAGACAATTGGGAAGCGGATTATCTCAGTCGCCAAACGTTACATCCGGGCGAATGGTCTCTTCACCCAGAGGTATTTCTTCAGATTGTTCAAATGTGGGGACTTCCAGAAATAGATTTGATGGCCTCTCATCTAAACAAGAAACTTCCCATGTATCTGTCCAGATCCAGGGATCCTCAAGCGGTAGCAGTGGATGCATTGTCACTTCCTTGGAAGTATCATCCTGCCTATATCTTTCCGCCTCTAGTTCTTCTTCCAAGAGTAATCTCCAAGATTCTGAAGGAATGCTCGTTTGTTCTGCTGGTAGCTCCAGCATGGCCTCACAGGTTTTGGTATGCGGATCTTGTCCGGATGGCCTCTTGCCAACCGTGGACTCTTCCGTTAAGGCCAGACCTTCTGTTGCAAGGTCCTTTTTTCCATCAGGATCTCAAATCCTTAAATTTAAAGGTATGGAGATGGAACGCTTGATTCTTAGTCAAAGAGGTTTCTCTGACTCTGTGATTAATACTATGTTACAGGCACGTAAATCTGTATCTAGGGAGATATATTATAGAGTCTGGAAGACTTATATTTCTTGGTGTCTTTCTCATCATTTTTCCTGGCATTCTTTTAGAATTCCGAGAATTTTACAGTTTCTTCAGGATGGTTTGGATAAAGGTTTGTCTGCAAGTTCCTTGAAAGGACAAATCTCTGCTCTTTCTGTTCTTTTTCACAGAAAGATTGCTAATCTTCCTGATATTCATTGTTTTGTACAAGCTTTGGTTCGTATAAAACCTGTCATTAAGTCAATTTCTCCTCCTTGGAGTTTGAATTTGGTTCTGAGGGCTCTTCAAGCTCCTCCGTTTGAACCTATGCATTCATTGGACATTAAATTACTTTCTTGGAAAGTGTTGTTCCTTTTGGCAATCTCTTCTGCCAGAAGAGTTTCTGAATTATCTGCTCTTTCTTGTGAGTCTCCTTTTCTGATTTTTCACCAGAATAAGGCGGTGTTGCGAACTTCTTTTAAATTTTTACCTAAGGTTGTGAATTCCAACAACATTAGTAGAGAAATTGTGGTTCCTTCATTATGTCCTAATCCTAAGAATTCTAAGGAGAAATCATTGCATTCTTTGGATGTAGTTAGAGCTTTGAAATATTATGTTGAAGCTACTAAGAATTTCCGAAAGACTTCTAGTCTATTTTCCGGTTCTAGGAAAGGTCAGAAGGCCTCTGCCATTTCTTTGGCATCTTGGTTGAAATCTTTAATTCATCATGCTTATGTCGAGTCGGGTAAAACTCTGCCTCAAAGGATTACAGCTCATTCTACTAGGTCAGTTTCTACTTCCTGGGCGTTTAGGAATGAAGCTTCGGTTGATCAGATTTGCAAAGCAGCAACTTGGTCTTCTTTGCATACTTTTACTAAATTCTACCATTTTGATGTGTTTTCTTCTTCTGAAGCTGTCTTTGGTAGAAAAGTACTTCAGGCAGCTGTTTCAGTTGGAATCTTCTGCTTATATTTTCAGTTTTTTTCTTTATAAGATTTTAACTTTATTTTTGAGTGTGGATTTTTTTCAGCGGAATTGGCTGTCTTTATTTTATCCCTCCCTCTCTAGTGACTCTTGCTTGGAAGATCCACATCTTGGGTAGTCATTATCCCATACGTCACTAGCTCATGGACTCTTGCTAATTACATGAAAGAAAACATAATTTATGTAAGAACTTACCTGATAAATTCATTTCTTTCATATTAGCAAGAGTCCATGAGGCCCACCCTTTTTGTGGTGGTTATGATTTTTTTGTATAAAGCACAATTATTCCAATTCCTTATATTTATGCTTCACACTTTTTTCTTATCACCCCACTTCTTGGCTATTCATTAAACTGATTTGTGGGTGTGGTGAGGGGTGTATTTATAGGCATTTTGAGGTTTGGGAAACTTTGCCCCTCCTGGTAGGAATGTATATCCCATACGTCACTAGCTCATGGACTCTTGCTAATATGAAAGAAATGAATTTATCAGGTAAGTTCTTACATAAATTATGTTTTATACTATCAATGGTTTGAGGGGAACAGATCTTACCTAGTTGTTCAGGCATTTACTTCATAGCCTAAGCATTTAGTCCTCAGAACCATTTAGTAACGAATAACATAGTGCAACTAATGTTGGAATATCCGATACATAGCAAAAAGGATTGTAGAACTGGATTTCATCAGGGAATAAAAAGGGACTAATAGTGACCAAGACATCCGGGGATCTTTACAGAGGTAGTCATGAACAATTAGTAGAATAAGGAAATGAAGTCAAATATTGCTATAGATAGATACTAAACCTGCCAATGATTAATGAGATCGTATTCAGAGTTGAAACCTTGTGGAACTCTTGTCTCCAACCTAAAAATCCAATACATCTCATTACGGCTTAATAATTTACCTTTATCACCCCCCCTTTTTGGAAGAATGATCTTATCTATTACATGCCACCTCAGTGATTCTATACTGCTATTATGATGATGTGCAAAATGTTGCACCAGAGGGGTAGTAGATTTCCCCACTGAAATAGTGGAGAAATGTTCACGGATACACAACCCAACATCTCTGGTGGTTTGTCCAACATATTGCCGTTTGCATATTGCACAGGTGATAAGATAGACCACATATGAAGAGTTATAGTTCAAGAGATGTTTAATATCAAAGCTTTCTTGTGTTATCTCAGATTTAAAAGTTTTAGAGATAGTTGCATATTCACAGGGTTTACACTTGTTTCTCCCGCATCTATACATCCCTGTATGAGTAAGCCATGAGCTTTGTGTAGTCGATACAGGGGGCAAATCAGATGGAGATATCATGTTACCTATGCTCATTCCATGCCTGAAAGAGGTACGAATCCCCTCTTCCATGCAAGGGATGAGTTTGTCATCAGCTTTGAGTATTTCAAAATGTTTCTTGATAATATCACAAATTTGTTTGTACTGTCTACTATGTCCAGTGACAAAGTTAACACCTCTGAATGTATTATTCTTCCGACCTCCATCCCATGATTTGTCCAACAGTAGGTCCCGTCTGAGGTTATTCACCTCCAGATTGGCTCTACTGATGATTTTGTCAGAATAACCTCTTTGTCTGAGGCGTAAGTCTAGATCCAATATGATATTGGTTAGGATCACTACAATTCCGTTTAAGACGTATATATTGGCCTTTGGCCACTGCATGTGGGACAAAACTGGTATGGCGAGATTTTGCATGGAGCAGGGAGTTCCCTGCTATAGGTTTTCTATATACATCAGTATGCACTTTTCCATCAGCGCCTGCTCGAAGAGTAACATCCAGATAATTTATGGACTCCTTTTGATATTCAAAAGTAAAGGCCAAATTTAGATCATTCTCATTCAGCCAAGCCACAAAAAGTGAGGCTGTATGCTCGTCACCTCTGAAGATGAAGATCAAGTCGTCAATGTATCTCCTATAAAATAATCAAGTTTTCAATGTATCTCCTATAAAAGGAGATACATTGACGGAAGGGGTTATCATCTCCATATATGCGGGACAGCTCCCACCAACCTAAGAAAAGGTTGGCGTAAGAGGGGGCAAATTTAGCCCCCATAGCTGTCCCACATATCTGGAGATAGAAAACCCCCTCAAATCTGAAAAAATTGTGTGAAAGAAGGAACAATGTGACCTCCAGAATGAATTCCTGAAAGTCAGACGTGTAATCAGTGTATTCCTTCAGAAAAAACCTTATTGCCTCAATGCCCTGCTGATGGGGTATCGAGGAATAAAGGGCTACAACGTCTATGGTAAGCCAGGAATCAACCTTGCTATTCCATTTGACCTCATCATCCAAATTCAAGATATGCTTGGTGTCTTTGAGATGACTTTTAAGGGAGACCACCAAGGGACGCAATAAAGCATCCAACCACTGGGAAAGGTGTTCCAATAGGGAGCCAATACCACTCACGATTGGACGCCCCTTCACCTCCTCTAAGGATTTGTGCTCCTTAGGGAGGTGATGAAAAATGGGGACTACCGGATTAGGGACATATAAAAAATCCGCTGTATCTTTATCAATATACCCTTTATCCAAGGCCTCATCAATAAGATGTGACAGTTTCTTTTGGAAAATCTTAGTGGGGTCTGAGGGTAGTGTTCTATAGTTTCTTGTGTCCTGTAATTGGCGTAACACCTCTTGTGTGTAGGCATCCCTGTCCATTACCACTATGGACCCACCCTTATCAGATGTCTTGATCACTATATCCCTATATTATTTTAGTTCATTAAGGGCCTTTCTTTCTTGGAAAGATAAATTTGACATACCAGCCTCATTAGAGACCTGGTTTTGTAAGGATTTAAGATCTCTCTCCACTCTACGATGGAAAGTTTCTATCACTGATCCCCTACTTTGTATGGGGTAAAAAGAGGAGGGATTCTTAAATCCACAAAAACTGTTAGTCATTCCTTGATTTTTCTCGGCTTTGGTGTTGTCCCAACATATACTCTCTATTGTTGTAACATCAACAGTATGTTCAAAAGTACAATCTGTATGACTGCTTAAAGTATCATTGTTGGTACACACCCGAGCCGGGACAGGCATCTCAGTCCCTGAGGAAAAGTGTTTGCGTAAGGTAATATTTCTGGTCAATCTATTAACATCCAGTAGAGTCTGGAATAGATTAAAGTTTTAGAGGGTACAAAATTTAGGCCGTAGCTTAAAACCCTAAGTTGTGTTTTAGAAAGATCCCTGCTAGATAGATTTATTACATTGTGGGTTTGTATTTCTGTTGTGGCCTGTTCCCCCTCAGTTGGTACCTGTTCTGGAAGTTTTGTGTTGCCCCCCCTGTGGGTTGTAATTGAACCAACTGAAAAACCTGTTCAATTTGTCTGCTTTCCTCCACTGAAGGAACCAAGGTGATGTTGGATGGGACCTGTTGATAGTTAGTCATAGTACTATGTAAATTATATTGTGCAACTTCATTACCCCTAGCAAGTTGTTCATGATATCTTGTTTGTTGCTGCATATTAATCACTCCACCATTTGCATTGGTGGACTGATAATGAACCTGACTAGTGTGAGGTTGTGGTAAATTCACGTCTAGGGAATCATAAGTACCTGTATACATGTTAGTATTCTTTAGAATTCCTGGTCTAGACTGTTGTACATCATCTGAACTCTCCTCACCTGAATACATGTCACTATCAGAAAAGTGTACCTGTCTATTCTGACTATTGTGGCGTGACCCTCTCCTGCGTCTATTTCTGCCTATGCCTGTTCCCCTGAAGTAAAAGCTACCATATTGTTCTCTTCTAGAAGTGAACCTTTGTCTGCGATTCCATACATAGACCGTGTTGGAATTATAGTCTGTAACATCCCTTAGATATTTAGTGTTTTTCTTAGCCACTATATCATTTTTTACAGTAATCAAAACAGATTTTAAAACAGTGTCAAATTGTAAATAATTGGAATCAGATTGTCGTGCTAAAAGCTCAGTTTGCACCTCATGTATACTTTTCCTCAAATCATCCAATTGTTTCAATTTGAAGGTTACCAACAATAGCATTAATCTCACTGAACATTCACTCAAGATGTCATTCCACGAACTTATAAATTCAACATCTGTAGTTTCAAAAGTAGGGAATTTGTTCAAACGTAATCCCCGGGGTATAATTTTAAGTTTTAGATAGCGTTCCAGTGTCCATATATCCCACTGTAGTTTAGTCTCCTTAATTAGTAATCTCTCTATTTCAACAAAAAGATTGCTTAATGAAAAGTCAGTTTTTTCAGTGGAGAAAATTCTATCCAATTCAGTCATAGAAGGATCCCTTTCAGAGAAGGGCAATAATGAATAAAACTGTTGTGGTGGTGGCAGATTATCAATGTTAGTGTCCCCCTGCATATTCTCTCTGTCTCTGAGAGGTGCTGCCAGCTTGCACCTCGTATATACAGCAAATAAACAGAGAAAAGATTGAGACAGAAAAAATGTACTTGTAGTGGGCTAAATAGTAATTGTAGTTATTGGCCAAAGCAAAGTTAATTGTGCAAAAGTAAATGCCAAATGGCAATTTGAGGAGCCTTTAACCGGAATAATAATTATTAATTATTAGTGCAAAAAAGTCCTGTGGCATTAATTGTAGTAACCGCCACTCATTATAAAATGTTCAGCTTGGCTTACCCGGTCCGGTCCTGATATCCCCCTTGCAAACCGCCAAGACTTGGGCGTGTATATGCTTACTGTTTCCAGGGACTGACCACTCTATGGGACACGGGCCGAAAGCTCTTAAACCAGACGTCTGCAGAAAGACCGACCGGATCACACCGAGTCCTCTAACCAGCCTTTGACCTCTCCAGGCCGCTCACTCCGCTGTCTGTATGTGCAAGGACGCACCGGTGGCTGTAAACGGTTCCCAAAAACGCCAAGACGTGGGCGTACCTTGAACCCGCTGCAACTCGCCAATCGATGGGTCTGTTTGAGGAGGCCTGTCCCTCTATCCAATCAGTATCAGCTTTCGGGAAGGCTTGTCCCAGGCTCCAATCCAAATCAATCTTCTCCGGTAAAACAGGCTCTACTCAGGCAGGGGTGGATGGCTCGAATTGCTGGACATATATCAGGAATAGAAAATGAAGAGGGCCAAGCCAATCCAATAGTAAAGTTAAAACATAACATTTATTTCACCCAAAAGGGTATTTAAAAGTTCATCACACCATCGTAAAATACACACAACAGGATGTTCAAAATACAGCTGTGTTAAGCATACGCGTTTCAGCCAGAAGCCGTATTCATAGCTTAACCAAAACACACACACAGACTGTTCTTATTCACAATAGTAGCTCAACCATTGGATAAAACAAAATTGGTAACAGCTTATTTGAACTTAATTAATTACAAGGCCCTTCATTTTAAAACCACCCATTATGGGCGGAATATATTTCCTCTAAAATGTGAATGACTGACTTAATTATACCCTATTTAGCACTGTGCTGTACAAATACTACACACTCCCTAAATCATCTTGAGTGATTAAATTCTGTATACCACACTGGTTTAATAACTTGACAAAAAATGCGCACATGCAAAATCCTAATATATATCAGCAATCTAGAAAAGAGTAACAAACACATAATCTAGTGGCTATAGGGGGGATTGAACTCTAGATCTCATGTTCCTAGGCAGCGAAGACTACCACTCATCTAAAGGGGAATAATTAAACATTGCTTTAGAATGTTATTATTTGGTCTAGATAATGCACAAACCTTAAGTTAAAGAAGATAATTAACCCTAATGATTATATCTCCGCTAATGCTCCTATTGTGTCTAAATGATTTAGAAGAAAGTATAAAGGAGAATAAACGGAATTGTTAAATTTTTAGAATTATAGTTGACTATCAGAGGAATCGAACTATCGACCGCATGTCCCTAGGTAAAGGTGACTACCACTGATCTACCAAAGACCAGTGATAAAAATTGCATGAAACATGATAAATAAATAGAGGAATCATCTTGTTTAATCTAAATGGTGCACAGACACCAGGTCAAGAAAACCTTAAGCCTAATATATATCTGTGACCGCTTATACATAATGCAAATGTATACAGGCTGGGGTAGATAGAAATATAATTAAATTTAGTATATAAAAATCTATTTATACTATCAATGGTTTGAGGGGAACCGATCTTAGCTAGTTATTCAGACATTTACCTCATAGCCTAAGCATTTAGTCCTCAGAACCATTTAGAAACGAATAACATAGAGCAACTAATTTTGGAATATCCGATACATAGCAAAAAGGATTGTAGAACTGGATTTCATCAGGGAATAAAAAGGGACTAATAGTGACCAAGACATCCGGGGATCTTTACAGAGGTAGTCATGAACAATTAGTAGAATAAGGAAATTAAGTCAAATATTGCTATAGATAGATACTAAACCTGCCAATGATTAATGAGATCGTATTCAGAGTTGAAGCCTTGTCGAACTCTTGTCTCCAACCTAAAAATCCAATACATCTCATTACGGCTTAATAATTTACCTTTATCACCCCCCCCCCCTTTTTGGAAGAATGATCTTATCTATTACTTGCCACCTCAGTGATTCTATACTGCTATTATGATGATGTGCAAAATGTTGCACCAGAGGGGTAGTAGATTTCCCCACTGAAATAGTGGATAAATGTTCACGGATACGCGACCCAACATCTCTGGTGGTTTGTCCAACATATTGCCGTTTGCATAGTGCACAGGTGATAAGATAGACCACATATGAATAGTTACAGTTCAAGAGATGTTTAATATCAAAGCTTTCTTGTGTTATCTCAGATTTAAAAGTTTTAGAGATAGTTGCATATTCACAGGGTTTACACTTGTTTCTCCCGCATCTATACATCCCTGTATGAGTAAGCCATGAGCTTTGTGTAGTTGATACAGGGGGCAAATCAGATGGAGATATCATGTTACCTATGCTCATTCCACGCCTGAAAGAGGTACAAATCCCCTCTTCCACGCAAGGGATGAGTTTGTCATCAGCTTTGAGTATTTCAAAATGTTTCTTGATAATATCACAAATTTGTTTGTACTGTCTACTATGTCCAGTGACAAAGTTAACACCTCTGAATGTATTATTCTTCCGACCTCCATCCCGTGATTTGTCCAACAGTAGGTCCCGTCTGAGGTTATTCACCTCCAGATTGGCTCTACTGATGATTTTATCAGAATAACCTCTTTGTCTGAGGCGTAAGTCTAGATCCCTAGCTCTAATATGATATTGGCTAGGATCACTACAATTCCATTTAAGACGTATATATTGGCCTTTGGCCACTGCATGTGGGACAAAACTGGGATGGCTAGATTTTGCATGGAGCAGGGAGTTCCCTGCTATAGGTTTTCTATATACATCAGTATGCACTTTTCCATCAGCGCCTGCTTGAAGAGTAACATCCAGATAATTTATGGACTCCTTTTGATATTCAAAAGTAAAGGCCAAATTTAGATCATTCTCATTCAGCCAAGCCACAAAAAGTGAGGCTGTATGCTCGTCACCTCTGAAGATAAAGATCAAGTCGTCAATGTATCTCCTATAAAAGGAGATACATTGACGGAAGGGGTTATCATCTCCATATATGCGGGTCAGCTCCCACCAACCTAAAAAAAGGTTGGCGTAAGAGGGGGCAAATCTCCCTGTGAGTTGCCTTAGAAAACTGTAGTGATCTAACATGGCGTCTTGTGCCTCTCCAGCAAGCTGCAAGACACGGAGTATCTTGATTCCGTTTGCCTATATTGCTTATTAGGCTCGTAGTTTCAGTCTCCGTCCTGTGCAGGAATTATCTATCTCGTCACTCGTAGAGCATGGACTCCATCAGTTTAAGGTCGCTAGAAGTTGAGCTGGCCACAATGTTCAACTCAGATAGAGTGCCCTTTGGTTTGGGAATAGTTGTTGCTAATGGCCTAATGGCCATACAAAATTATCTTGTTAATTTGTTGAAAATATATACTTTATTTGACCCTGATCTAGGAGCTCGAGAGATGTGCGTCTGGCTGCCTTGGCTGTTGGCGCTGCCCCCTGGCTACCGAAGGGCCATTTTTTTTTTTCACTATTAATAATGTTTTATTTTAGTTTAGATTGTAATATTCACTCATAGTATTAATGTTCAAAAGACTTGTTACATTATTCTGTAAACTATAAATGACCCTTTAACCAAAAAATAAACAAACTTATGCATGGAGCATAAAAATTCAGTTGCTTCATTCATGCTGCTAAAACAATTACTCTAAAGGAATGAAAGGCTTTAAATTTACACTATTCTATGTCCTTGTCAGTTGATTGATTCCGATATCAGCCAATAATTAGCAACCAATAAGCAAGTGCTATCTGGGGTCCTGAACCTAAAATGGGCTAGCTCCTAAGCTTTACATTCCTGCTTTTTTTTTTTTTTTTTTTTTTTTTTAATTATTTATTGAGGTTGTGGAAAAAGCAATACAACTTATGCATGGTGCAAACCAAAAATAAACACAGATACAATACATCACAATAAAACGGTTTCCATGGAGAAAAGCAAAATTCACATTGGAAGGAATACTGGACTGTAGAATGGAACCTCATTTTCATTATTACACATACAGTAGGAACTTTATATGGTCTGATAGATAAAGTAGATTAACAAGTTGTACTTCAAGCAACATCAACAATTATCATTTTCGATTAAATAATGTGGTATGATGTGTAAATATGGTAGAATATCTAAGGTGCGGTATGTACAAGATGAACCGCGTAGTGAAAACTCCCATATTGGGAGGTACATTATAGGGGGGTGATGGAGATGGTGGGGGGGGAGGTGGGAATTTGAATGTAATAAGTAGACTTAAATCAAATAAGGTGTACACAATAATAGCCATACATACAATAGTTATGATGAGGACCCTGAATTGAAAGAGACAGTGTGATAAAGCGCTGCACCTTGGCGAGGGGTATAGTATATTGCAATAAGACAGGACTTTACATCTGTGGGGAAGACTAGTTGGGCATACATGGAAGCTATATTCCAAATACTAAAACCTAGAAATTCACCCTGAAACCAATAGGAAGAGCTATAGAGTACTCGTAATAATTATGAAGGTGAAAGGTTGTGCAACTAGATATGAATGCAGGTCCAGCCTGCGCTAGAAGGTGGGACAACCTGAGGTAACTGGAATCAGAGCCTAGAAAAGGCTTTAGTTAACAGTATGATTAAGGAACTCCTAGATATATACTCTTGTATAAGTAATCTTACAATCATCAAAGTTTGGCAAGATCATGCATCAATTGTAGATATAATAAAAGAAACAAAACTACAATTTTAGTACACAATAAAGAGCTGGAGCGTTGCTTATGTGCTACAGGCGGTATTATATTGCAAAGCTATATTTAAAACTATTCTGTGAGGCTGTTTGGTAAATATAACATCCCGCCGCCTCGGCCGCTGGCTGCAAGAAGTCACACACACAAATTACACCCAAGCACAATGGGAATATATACAGTATGAGAGCTTGTAAATTTGGGAAAACTATACAGTGAAATATTGGAATTATGTTAATCTCACGAGGAGTGCAAACAATAAGAAGCCTATAGATATGATATAACACAGTATATAAACAGTATCATCATCCCAGAAAACAATCAAGTTAGCATATATAAAACATAGTTGAACGAGTCAGCAGGGAACTTTGATAATTAAGATGTCTATGCAGGCTGCAATCAAAAGATATAACCTAAGCATATTAATTTGAGTAGTCCCAATTTCTATTATACAGAAGTTCTGCTTATGAGGTGAATAGAAGGATGCAGACCTACATTAACTTGTGTCCATCTTAGGAGCAATAATAACTGAGCAAAGTGAGCTTCTGATAGGGAGCAGATAAGATATGGTAAAAACCATGAGAGATACAGTCTACTATGGGTCCAGTAAATATGTTCAGGGCCAAACAGAAACAAGGGGTTTAACAGATTAATAAGACAAGCAACTATGAAAACCACAAGTCAGCACAGAGGCTATTTGCAAACAGAATAATGTAAAAAAACAATTGTGCATACATAGTGGAAACATTCTGTACATACAATGTAGAGGAGTGTTTGGGCGAAGGGCCATTTTTAATCCACAAGGTTTTCGTCAGAATCAGCAGAGGTCCTTCAGGTCAGCAGTATTAGCAGTGGTCCTCCCCCGGCAATGGCTCCTCCATGGCAGTGGTAATGACTCCTAGGTAGCAGCAATAGATCCTCTCCAGCTGAGATGGCTCCTTCACGCCAATGGCTCCTCAGTGGCCTTTAGCGGTTTCAAACCTACTCTTTTTGGCTCATTTTTCAAAAAATTTCAAATCGGCAATAGAAAATTGTCTGTATTTTTTTTTATATCAGCCAATAGGAAATTTAAAACAGAGATAACTTTCTATTGGCTAATTTGAATTTTTTTTTAAAAATCACACAATGAGAATGTCATAAAGGGGGAAACTGACATCTTAAATTGAGTGCGCTGCCAGACGGCAAGAAGAAAGGATCAGGAAAGAAAAGGAGGGCAAGGAGCAATTGCCGCCGGAGAGGATCCATTGCCACCGCTAAGAGGTCATCTTCAGGGAGGACCACTGGTGTCACCACTGACCTGGATTTTAAAGCAAGACAGGAGGCTTCATATTTTATGCATAATCCTTACTTACTTCCAACACAGCAGCAAAGAACAAATAACATAGAAACAAAAACAACCAATCAGCAACGAACAGATAATATAATCCCACAGCAACAGTAAATAACTTCCTCTTTTCTTTACTGCCTTCCAGTCAGCAGGTGATGTTTCTCTTCTCATGTTTTAGATAAATAGATAAATGTATATATATTTTATATAAATAGTTTTCAACTTCTAGTGTATTTATATATACTCTTAAAATAATTGTTCTTTTTTCAGAGAAAACATTTATTTTCCAAGTGTAATTTTCATTTATTCATGTTGTCAAATATATATTTTTTATTTTGTTCAATGTATTCTAGTTGGGAAATTTCCTCCCCTTTTTCTGTTATATATTTTGATGTAATTTTACTAAGTATATGTAATTTTATATATTTATACTTTATTACATTGGTGGTTCAGTGCGTGCGACGGTGGCGGTCTTATCCTTGAACGCTACCGCTGCACAAGGATATTGGGGACTTCATTCCCCTTGCTCTCTTGCCTCTGTCTTATCTGGTGGCTTGGCTTTCCCTAAACCGGAGGCGTTTTCTCCCGCCATCGTCAGCAAGCATCTTCTATAGCCATTACGGTCCTCCTGCTGACGATCGCGGTCGGCCTCTCAGGCCTAGGCTTGTGGTTTCTTCCCCCTGCAGATGCGCATCAGGCTGTTGTATTGTAGCAGCATGATGCGCACGTTGCATAAGGCACAACATAAATAAATTATTATAAGTACTTGTGAGGTAAAGTGTTAAGCTTAAATTGTAGAATTATATATTAACATACATTCAATCTCACAAAGTGGGAAATGTATAAGGTATAATCAAATATTTTTTTTTGGTTAAATACAATTAGTTTTTTGGGAATAAAGGAACATTGTTTTATTACAATAGCCATCATTTTTTTAGTAAGGCTTATCTATATAGCCTTATTAGTTCTAAAAAAATGTTCATATATATAATTTATTTAATAAATTATTTTTTCATTTTCATTTTATGCATGATGTTTTATCATGCTATCTAATATATTTATATTAAAGGGACACTAAACCCAAATTTTTTCTTTTGTGATTCAGATAGAGCATGCAATTTTAAGCAACTTTCTAATTTATTCCTATTAGCAAATGTTCTTCATTCTCTTGGTATCTAAATTTGAAAAGCAAGAATGTAAGTTTAGATGCCGGCCCATTTTGGTGACAACCTGGGTTGTTCTTGCTGATTGGTGGATAAATGTATCCACCAATAAACAAGTGCTGTCCAAGGTCCTGGAGTTTCTTTTTAAAATAAAGATAGCAAGAGAACGAAGAAAAAATGATAAAAGGAGTATATTAGAAAGATGTTTAAAATTGCATGCTCTATCTGAATCACGAAAGAAGAAATTTGGGTTCAGTGTCCCTTTAATTCAGTAACAGTTTATTCCTTTCTGCAATTGCAGGTTCAATATGGAGTCCACAGATAAGACCTCTTTTACCAAAGAGGAAGTTTTGGAGTTAATTAATCTTACGGTGCAACAGGCCTTGGCAAAAAGGGATCAACCCTCCACTTCTGCTCCTCCCCCTGAAATTCCAGTTAGACAAAAATCTCCTGTGAATTCCTCACTTTCCTCTGATTCAGAGGAAGAGTGCCCTCAAAACTGTAAAAGACGGTGGCGGTCCCAATCTATTCCTCCCTCTAAAAAAGGGAAAGACCCAGCACGCAAAATGAAAGCCCTTCCCCCGGGCAAAACCAAATGGGGGATGTTAGAACCTCATCCCCGGAGGTAAATCGGGGTAAAAGAATCCTTAACCCTAATAATTTTAATCAGGGAAGTCTGGACACAGACTCTGAAATTTTTGATTTGAGGGATCTGTATCAGAGGTATTTCTGCCCGGAACTTGATTGGCATTCGGGCAGTCCCTCTGATGGGGAACTCCCTATAGCCCTTCCTCAAAGCCCCTCTGGGAGGACACATATAGATGAAGATGCAGATGGGGACCTTCTGGATCCCGCTTGGAATCCCATTTTTAATCCCAAACATATCAGACATCCCAGCTCTTCTGAGTTGTCTCTTCCTCCTCATCTGTCTAGGTTCCTTCAGAGATGTCTTCGTCAACCTTTAGATTGGGAGGACAGGGCTCTCCTCAGAGCTGAATGTCTTAGAACTTTGCTCCCGGGCAGAGAATCTACCACCCCGAATTTGACCCTAAGCTGGTAACCTTTCTGACTAGGAAAGGTAAGGATCCAAGGAAGGGGCTGGAAAGATCCCTTAGTGGGGCACAGGATAAACTCCTGGACATTTCTGTCCCTTTGACTCAGATTCTCCTTCTTGCCGACGACACTCATCTTTCTGGTTCCTCTTTGGATCCTTCTATGGTCAGAGAGTGGGCTTTAAAAGCTTTTTTTTACTGGGTAACACCAATGCGGCTGTTTCCAGTGAGAGACGTAGGGCTGTGTTACTACGCATTGACCCCAAATTGTCTGTTCTAGCAACTGAAGAGGCAGGCTCTCAAGCCAAAGGCCTATTATTTGGGGACCCCTTTCTCACTATTATGAGACATTATGTTTTGACTTTCACATCGATTGACAAAATTCAGGTCTCTCTCAGGAAGGTTTTCCAAACCAGGCGGGTTTTTGCCAGGGCCGGCAGATACAGAGGTCGTCTGTCCAGCCACCAAAATTTTGGCCAACGCCAGTTCATGGACCTCAATCAACCTCAGAACCTTATCAAAGAGGAAGCATTGTCTTTCCTCTCAAAAGGAGCTATAGAACTTGTTTCACAGAACTCCCCTCCAGGTTTCTTGAGCAATCTTTTCCTGGTCTCAAAAAAGTCAGGAGGTTTTCGTCCTGTCATCAACTTGAAGGACCTCAACTTTTTTGTAGTATACCGCCACTTCAAAATGGAGGGCATCCATATGCTGAGAGACCTCCTCCGTCTGAATGATTGGATGGTTCGTTTGGACCTGAAGGACGCTTAATTAACTGTACCGGTGGCCCCTCTCTTCAGTTCAGATGGGCAGACCACCTATGGCAGTTGACCTGTCTCCCTTTCGGACTCAGCTCAACCCCTTGGTGCTTTACAAAGCTTCTCAAACCAGTGTTAGCTTGCCTCAGGGCTCGAGGATTCCGTCTTGTGGTATACTTGGACGATATCCTTCTGATGTCACAAGACAAGGATCTGTTGCTCTGTCAACTTCAAGATATGTCCTCTCTCCTCTCCTCTCTGGGTTTTGTAATCAACAAAGAGAAGTCGAGCCTTTCCCCTCTACAGCTTGTAAAGTTTCTGTGATTCTCCATAGACACTACCCTCGTCATCTTCTCCTCCCTCAAGAGAAGATAGATCGTATCAAAGCAGAGATTCAATCAGCTCTGAGAGCCATTTCCATCTCCATCCACCAATTAGCGAGGATTATTGGACTCCTATCCTCTTCAATCCAGGCCATATTTCTGGCTCCCCTTCACTACCATGTTCCTACCAACAACAGATATTTCTGACGAACGAAGTTCGATCGTAGATGTCCTGGTGGCTGCAGCACATGAAGGTCTGGAATGGCAGAGTGATTTTCGGATCTTCCCAGATTTCATTCTTTTTTCCGATGCAAGCCTTTTAGGCTGGGGTGCCTCTTGTGGGACATCCTCTACCAGCAGCCCTTGGACTGTGAAGGAATCCAACCGTCACATAAATTGCTTGGAATTATTAGCCGTCTCCTTTGCCGTTCACAGTTTTCGAAAAATATTACCGATTGCTGCATTTTGTTACATATGGACAATTTTTTGGCTGCCCATTATATCAATTGACTAGGTGGAACTCGCTCAAAAGCGTTGTTAGACTTAACGTCCCATTTTTATCATTTTTTTTGGAATGCAGGATTTCTGTCCACACCCAATTTATCCCGGGCGTTTCTAACCTAACAGTGGACTGGTTTTCTCGCCATTGGAGAGATTCCAGCGACTGGATGCTGAACTGTCTAGTTTTTCTAGAGAATCAATCGCATCTTTGGACCCCTTTCAGTGGATCTTTTTGCATCGTGAACCAACCACCTATTACCGAGATTTTTCAGCTGGCTCCCAGACCCAGACAGCGAAGGAGTGGACACTTTTCTGAAAGTTTGGCCACCCCTCAGGGCTTAAGGTTTCCCTCCTCTCGCTCTACTGGAGAGGACTATTTTGAGTAAATATGCAATGATTTCAATGTCTCCTGACATTGATCACTCCTTGGTGGCCATCCCAACCTTGGTTTGTTCCTCTTCTGGAGATGTGTTCGGCCTCCCTTTGCCTTCTCCCCAACCTTCCCAATCTCCTTGTGGATGCCCAGGATCTCCCGCATCCCCTCTTGATCCAAGGCCACCTGAACCTTCTGGTTTGGCAGATTTCAGGGGATCCTGGTCCTCCTCCTGGCAGTCTAGGTTCGTTGGTGCATGGAACGGGATGTTGATCCCTTTTCTACCCTTCCTCCCATGATTATAAATTTTCTCACAGAACTTTTTTCGCATGTTAAGGCTTACCGCACGATTACTCTTTTTCGTTCGGCCATTTAGGCGGGTCATTTTCCCTTTGAGAGTGTCCCTGCGGGCAAACACCCTTTAGTCTGTCATCTTCTTAAGGCCATTCATCTTAAGAATCCTCCCCAATCTCATTATTCGAGCCTTTGGGACGTCAATCTGATTTTATCTTTTCTCAGATATTGGCCCAATAACTCTTTTCTTTCCCTTAAGCAGTTATCTGCGAAATTGACCATGTTGTTTTGTTTAATTTCTTTTCATCGGGTCTCTAACGTCAGGGCCCTGAATGTACATTCCATCTCTTTTCCCCCTGAGGGAATTTCCTTTTTCATTTCCCATAGGACTAGGTCATCCTTGAAATCTTTGTTTTATCCTTATTTTCTGACAGATCCCCAAATCTGTGTGGCTCTTTGCCTTAAAGCATATTTTTCCAAAACTGAGAGTCTTCGAGGATCCATGTCGGGTCCTCTTCCGATTTCTTTTGTTCCTCCTCATCGTCCTGTCTCTTCTCCTACCTTGGCGAGACGGGTTCGATGGCTTATGTCAGAGACGGGAGTTTCCTCCTCTTTTGGGGCCCACTCCGTCAGAGGGGCTGCGGCTTCCATTGCTTTTCTATCCGGTTGCAGTCTTCAGGATTTATTGCCAGTGGCAGACTGGTCTTCTGCCTCTACTTTTTTGCAGTTCTATTTCAAACCAGTTTCTCACGCATTCCAGTCTGTCCTTTCTGGGCGTTAAAAATGCATAAAATATGAAGCCTCCTGTCTTGTTATAAAATTTGGATTATTATAGCCTTGGCGACTAAATAATCTAGATTTTATTAAAGACAGGAGGCAAATATTTTCCCTACTCTTCCCATCCCTTAAAAAAAAAAAAAAAAAGTCTTTAATGTGAATTTTATGTGTTTATGTTAACCTTTGTTTTTTCCTCAGGTTTTCCTTTTGATAGCAGTGTTACCGCTTCTCTTTGTTTGTTTTTTAATTGCCTTGTACCTTCCATTTTGTCACAGACGTTAGACAATTCTACGATGGATTCTTGGTGTCTGTCTCCTGTTTATGTTAAGAACTTTTTTTTTCTGTTCGGTAGTGAAAAGAGGAAGATATTTACTGTTGCTGTGGGGTTATATTATCTGCTTGTTGCTGATTGGTTGTTTTTGTTTCTATGTTATTTGTTCTTTGCTGCTGTTGTGGAAGTCAGTAAAGATTATGCATAAAATATTCGCCTCCTGTCTTTAATAAAATCTAGATTATTTAGTCGCCAAGGCTATAATAATCTAAATTACCACTTCTGATGTTGGTGAGAACCTTGTAGGTTACAAATGGTCCTTCATGGAGTTTCTGGTCTTTTTGGATTTTTTTTTCTTCGCCCGGAATGTTTGGGTGTTCAACTGATGAAGAAAACAGGATCCATTTTTTTCGTGTCCTTTTTTTGGTGGTAGTTAGGCCAAAGAACAAGCCACTGAGCTGTTGTTCATTCCTGGCAGACTGATTATCTTTCTGTTGTATTTATGGCCCTGGGGAAAGCCTAAGGGTGATGGGGGAAGCAGACGTGGACTCTTTGCCCAATGTTCTGCACCTCACTAATGAAGCCCAAAGGAGGCCGAAACAATCGTCTGGAGTTGTCATTTGCTTTGTTCAGAGGAGAATTGACTGGTATTTCTTGGCTGGACTGACCATGTTAGGCGGGTTTAGATTGATATACTTCAGGAAAGTTTTCCTTTGTGAAAAGCACAATTGGGCTAAAAGAAGCTACTCCCATGTGGTAACCGGGCCATAGAACAAGCCACTGAGCTTTTGTTCCTGTCAGACTGCTTCTCTTTCTATTTGTATATGTAATATATCAGAGCGCCAACCGTAGAAGGCAGGGTCTAAGTACACCAAAAATTATTTCACAAATGTATTTCAGTGTATTTGTTACAACACCATTAAAATAATAATAAACGGTAAATTTTCCAACACTGTGTGTGTGTCTTGTTATACAATGAGACCAGTATTAATGGAGCCCGATACTGCACTTAAACAGCATTGAACAAACAATTTATTAAAAAAGACAAACAATTGGTTAAAAAATCACAATCCTTAGGATCTTCAGAATCTTAAAAACAAATCTCTGTTTGGAGGTTAAAAACAATCTTAATGTCCCTCATGGATCCATGTTAACAGTCTAATAATGATTCCAACCATTCATTGGAGCTGATACATTCAATATTGGAGCTTTTTAACACAAATAACTGCCTGTAGGCAGATTTAAAGCTTCTAATGGTCTGTAAAAAACTCCTTAAATCAAAGCACTAGGTGGGATAGTCAGTATACCACAAACAATACCTTTTACAGGTTAAGTAGATGGGGAACAGAGTGTGGTAATTTCTCAATAGCACCTTACACTCATAATCAATCCGGATTAACTGAATGAAATCACCCTAAAACCGGATCCTAGATCCTTGTGCAGCGATATGGAACACAAATCAACAAATGTTAAAAACTTGTGATATTCTGGTGTCTCCTAAAAATCAATCCTCAAGTGTCTCCTAAAATAAATAATACTCAAGTGTCTCCTAAAAAACAATACACAATACGCAACCTGCTTTGGAAATTCTTCCAAAAACTTGATAAAAGAATATTTCTCAAAAAGCGTTTAAAAAGAACAAAGACATGTGATATAGTGAAAAAATATATAGAAAAAATGTGAAAAAAAAAATATAAAATAATATATATTGCAGTAAAAAACAGTCTGGTGATCGATCCTCAATTCAGTGCTAATCCATAAAAATAAAAAATATAATAAAATATATAAAACCAATAGACCTGTAAAGTGTCAGACTGATCCAATTCAGGATGAGTCGGTGCGGTGTGAAAGTAAAAGAGTTTCGATTTGAAAAATGTTAAGTTCTAAGTATCCTCACGGTCCTATGTGTGCAAGATTTTCCAGACAACCCTGGGTCCCTTTGCCCTCAAGCGTGCAGTCCCTCAGCCTTTTCAAGCCTTTGTCCCTCTGCTTGCTAGCTCACGGTCCCTCTGCAGAAAAAATATATGATAGTGTAGATTGCTACAAATAAGTGAATAATATGAAATAAACCTTACCAGCCAACGCGTTTCGGTCGAATAATGACCTTTCTCAAGACCCAGTCTTGAGAAAGGTCATTATTCGACCGAAACGCGTTGGCTGGTAAGGTTTATTTCATATTATTCACTTATTTGTAGCAATCTACACTATCATATATTTTTTCGGCAGAGGGACCGTGAGCTAGCAAGCAGAGGGACAAAGGCTTGAAAAGGCTGAGGGACCGCACGCTTGAGGGCAAAGGGACCCAGGGTTGTCTGGAAAATCTTGCACACATAGGACCGTGAGGATACTTAGAACTTAACATTTTTCAAATCGAAACTCTTTTACTTTCACACCGCACCGACTCATCCTGAATTGGATCAGTCTGACACTTTACAGGTCTATTGGTTTTATATATTTTATTATATTTTTTATTTTTATGGATTAGCACTGAATTGAGGATCGATCACCAGACTGTTTTTTACTGCAATATATATTATTTTATATTTTTTTTTTCACATTTTTTCTATATATTTTTTCACTATATCACATGTCTTTGTTCTTTTTAAACGTTTTTTGAGAAATATTCTTTTATCAAGTTTTTGGAAGAATTTCCAAAGCAGGTTGCGTATTGTGTATTGTTTTTTAGGAGACACTTGAGTATTATTTATTTTAGGAGACACTTGAGGATTGATTTTTAGGAGACACCAGAATATCACAAGTTTTTAACATTTGTTGATTTGTGTTCCATATCGCTGCACAAGGATCTAGGATCCGGTTTTAGGGTGATTTCATTCAGTTAATCCGGATTGATTATGAGTGTAAGGTGCTATTGAGAAATTACCACACTCTGTTCCCCATCTACTTAACCTGTAAAAGGTATTGTTTGTGGTATACTGACTATCCCACCTAGTGCTTTGATTTAAGGAGTTTTTTACAGACCATTAGAAGCTTTAAATCTGCCTACAGGCAGTTATTTGTGTTAAAAAGCTCCAATATTGAATGTATCAGCTCCAATGAATGGTTGGAATCATTATTAGACTGTTAACATGGATCCATGAGGGACATTAAGATTGTTTTTAACCTCCAAACAGAGATTTGTTTTTAAGATTCTGAAGATCCTAAGGATTGTGATTTTTTAACCAATTGTTTGTCTTTTTTAATAAATTGTTTGTTCAATGCTGTTTAAGTACAATATCGGGCTCCATTAATACTGGTCTCATTGTATAACAAGACACACACACATTGTTGGAAAATTTACCGTTTATTATTATTTTAATGGTGTTGTAACAAATACACTGAAATACATTTGTGAAGTAATTTTTGGTGTACTTAGACCCTGCCTTCTACGGTTGGCGCTCTGATATATATGTAAATCATTCTATTTCCATATTTTGACCACTAGGGGTCAATCTATCTGAGCTAAGGGTCATTTTCAGCAGGCGCTTGGTGAATTTGTCTAAGAATTATTTGTATATGTAAAAGGGATCCTTTACTTTACATCTACAAGGTAGGTGGCGATGCTGCTTGGATTATATTGCCAGCATCTCCACCCATTGTATGATGTAAAGGATTCCTAGTATATGTGTATAGTAAAACGTCTCTCAGCGATGCTGCCTTTAAATACTGGTTTCAGTCACTTGGAATATTTTGCTGGCTTTCTCGATATCCCTTTTGAATATATCGCCGCTTTGCAGCTCTTTTGATGATCAGGGCCATGGACAGAATGATTTTCATGATTTCGGTATTTTGGAGAGCACTTTGTTGTTCTGGGATTAGACAGTACAGCAAGTTGCCTAAACAACTATTTTTCTTTCCAGTCATTAAAGGGACATTAAGGAAATTAAAGTGTGCATTTCAAATTGTACTGGAAGAATTTTGCAATACATTTGTTTTTACAAGACTGCTCCTAATAAAAGTTATCACTAATTGAGAGGAGATATAGGTATGTTATATAAATATTTCAATGGATCATATAGTTTGCAATTGCAATGTCTATACCAAGAAAATTGTCTGTGTCGCATTTTAAGACTAGAGGAAAAGAGATTTAATCTCCAGCAAGAAGAACTTTTTTTTTTTACTCTAATAGCAATCACATTTTGGAACTCATTGCCTGAGGAGGTAGTTATTGTCAATAAAGTGGAGCTTAAGTTGTTTATTCTAATTATGCTATTTATTTTACTTTTTAAATAATGATTAAAAAGGGTGATTAGAAAGCTTATATAAACTAAGACCTAACCTGTTTAAGTCTTATAAATAATTACCACTCAAGTCAATGTCACTGTAAATTGGTATTGCTTCTGAATTACATAAATAAAGTTATTTTTAAAAAAAAGTTAGATATATTTGGCTAAAATCAAAATCCAAGGTTATGATTGCTTTACCTGTATTAAAGGGCCATTATAGTAAAAAAAAATATAAGCTCTAAATCATTTTAACAATAGCAAAACTGCAAGTCTATGGCCTAGATTTGGAGTTTGGCGTTAGCCATGAAAACCAGCGTTAGAGGCTCCTAACGCTGGTTTTAGGCTAACTCAGGTATTTGGAGTCACTCAAAATAGGGTCTAACGCTCACTTTTCAGCCGCGACTTTTCCATACCGCAGATCCCCTTACGTCAATTGCGTATCCTATCTTTTCAATGGGATCTTTCTAACTCCGGTATTTAGAGTCGTGTCTGAAGTGAGCGTTAGACATCTAACGACAAAACTCCAGCCGCAGGAAAAAAGCCAGTAGTTAAGAGCTTTCTGGGCTAACGCCGGTTCATAAAGCTCTTAACTACTGTACTCTAAAGTACACTAACACCCATAAACTACCTATGTACCCCTAAACCGAGGTCCCCCCACATCGCCGCCACTCTATTAAATTTTTTTAACCCCTAATCTGCCGACCGCCACCTACGTTATACTTATGTACCCCTAATCTGCTGCCCCTAACACCGCCGACCCCTATATTATATTTATTAACCCCTAATCTGCCCCCCACAACGTCGCCTCCACCTGCCTACACTTATTAACCCCTAATCTGCCGAGCGGACCGCACCGCTACTATTATAAAGTTATTAACCCCTAATCCGCCTCACTAACCCTATAATAAATAGTATTAAACCCTAATCTGCCCTCCCTAACATCGCCAACACCTAACTTCAATTATTAACCCCTAATCTGCCGACCGGAGCTCACCACTATTCTAATAAATGTATTAACCCCTAAAGCTAAGTCTAACCCTAACACTAACACCCCCCTAACTTAAATATAATTTTAATCTAACGAAATTAATTAACTCTTATTAAATAAATTATTCCTATTTAAAGCTAAATATTTACCTGTAAAATAAACCCTAATATAGCTACAATATAACGAATAATTACATTGTAGCTATTTTAGGATTAATATTTATTTTACAGGCAACTTTGTAATTATTTTAACCAGGTACAATAGCTATTTAATAGTTAAGAACTATTTAATAGCTAAAATAGTTAAAATAATTACAAATTTACCTGTAAAATAAATCCTAACCTAAGTTACAATTAAACCTACCACTACACTATCAATAAATTAATTAAATAAAATACCTATAATTATCTACAATTAAACCTACCACTACACTATCAATAAATTAATTAAATAAAATACCTACAATTATCTACAATTAAACCTAACACTACACTATCAATAAATAAATTAAATACAATACCTACAAATAACTACAATGAAATAAACTATCTAAAGTACAAAAAATAAAAAAGAACTAAGTTACAAAAAATAAAAAAATATTTACAAACATAAGAAAAATATTACAACAATTTTAAACTAATTACACCTACTCTAAGCCCCCTAATAAAATAACAAAGACCCCCAAAATAACAAAATGCCCTACCCTATTCTAAATTACTACATTTCAAAGCTCTTTTACCTTACCAGCCCTGAACAGGGCCCTTTGCGGGCATGCCCCAAGAAATTCAGCTCTTTTGCCTGTAAAAAAAACATACAATACCCCCCCCCCCCAACATTACAACCCACCACCCACATACCCCTAATCTAACCCAAACCCCCCTTAAATAAACCTAACACTAAGCCCCTGAAGATCTTCCTACCTTGTCTTCACCCTACCAGGTTCACCGATCCGTCCTGAAGAGCTCCTCCGATGTCCTGATCCAAGCCCAAGCAGGGGGCTGAAGAGGTCCATGATCCGGCTGAAGTCTTCATCCAAGCGGGAGCTGAAGAGGTCCATGATCCGGATGAAGTCTTCATCCAAGCGGGAGCTGAAGAGGTCCATGATCCGGATGAAGTCTTCATCCAAGCGGGAGCTGAAGAGGTCCATGATCCGGATGAAGTCTTCTATCAACGGCATCTTCAATCTTCTTTCTTCCGGATCAATCTTGCAGACCTCCGACGCGGAACATCCTCTTCTCCCGACGCCTACTAGCCGAATGACGGTTCCTTTAAGGGACGTAATCCAAGATGGCGTCCCTCGAATTCCGATTGGCTGATAGGATTCTATCAGCCAATTGGAATTAAGGTAGGAATATTCTGATTGGCTGATGGAATCAGCCAATCAGAATCAAGATCAATCCGATTGGCTGATCCAATCAGCCAATCAGATTGAGCTTGCATTCTATTGGCTGATCAGAACAGCCAATAGAATGCAAGCTCAATCTGATTGGCTGATTGAATCAGCCAATCGGATTGAACTTGATTCTGATTGGCTGATTCCATCAGCCAATCAGAATATTCCTACCTTAATTCCGATTGGCTGATAGAATCCTATCAGCCAATCGGAATTCGAGGGACGCCATCTTGGATGACGTTCCTTAAAGGAACCGTCATTCGGCTAGTAGGCGTCGGGAGAAGAGGATGTTCCGCGTCGGAGGTCTGCAAGATGGATCCGGAAGAAAGAAGATTGAAGATGCCGTTGATAGAAGACTTCATCCGGATCATGGACCTCTTCAGCTCCCGCTTGGATGAAGACTTCATCCGGATCATGGACCTCTTCAGCTCCCGCTTGGATGAAGACTTCAGCCGGATCATGGACCTCTTCAGCCCCCCGCTTGGGCTTGGATCAGGACATTGGAGGAGCTCTTCAGGACGGATCGGTGAACCTGTAGGGTGAAGACAAGGTAGGAAGATCTTCAGGGGCTTAGTGTTAGGTTTATTTAAGGGGGGTTTGGGTTAGATTAGGGGTATGTGGGTGGTGGGTTGTAATGTTGGGGGGGGGTATTGTATGTTTTTTTTTACAGGCAAAAGAGCTGAATTTCTTGGGGCATGCCCCGCATAGGGCCCTGTTCAGGGCTGGTAAGGTAAAAGAGCTTTGAAATGTAGTAATTTAGAATAGGGTAGGGCATTTTGTTATTTTGGGGGTCTTTGTTATTTTATTAGGGGGCTTAGAGTAGGTGTAATTAGTTTAAAATTGTTGTAATATTTTTCTTATGTTTGTAAATATTTTTTATTTTTTGTAACTTAGTTCTTTTTTATTTTTTGTACTTTAGATAGTTTATTTCATTGTAGTTATTTGTAGGAATTGTATTTAATTTATTTATTGATAGTGTAGTGTTAGGTTTAATTGTAGGTAATTGTAGGTATTTTATTTAATTAATTTAATGATAGTATAGTGTTAGGTTTAATTGTAACTTAGGTTAGGATTTATTTTACAGGTAATTTTGTTATTATTTTAACTAGGTAACTATTAAATAGTTCTTAACTATTTAATAGCTATTGTACCTGATTAAAATAATTACAAAGTTGCCTGTAAAATAAATATTAATCCTAAAATAGCTACAATGTAATTATAATTTATATTGTAGCTATATTAGGGTTTATTTTACAGGTAAGTATTTAGCTTTAAATAGGAATAATTTATTTAATAAGAGTTAATTAATTTCGTTAGATTAAAATTATATTTAATTTAGGGGGGTGTTAGTGTTAGGGTTAGACTTAGCTTTAGGGGTTAATACATTTATTATAGTAGCGGTGAGCTCCGGTCGGCAGATTAGGGGTTAATGTTTGAAGTTAGGTGTCGGCGATGTTAGGGAGGGCAGATTAGGGGTTAATACTATTTATTATAGGGTTAGTGATGCGGATTAGGGGTTAATAACTTTATTATAGTAGCGCTCAGGTCCGCTCGGCAGATTAGGGGTTAATAAGTGTAGGCAGGTGGAGGCGACGTTGAGGGGGGCAGATTAGGGGTTAATAAATATAATATAGGGGTCGGCGGTGTTAGGGGCAGCAGATTAGGGGTACATAAGGATAATGTAAGTAGCGGCGGTTTACGGAGCGGCAGATTAGGGGTTAAAAATAATATGCAGGGGTCAGCGATAGCGGGGGCGGCAGAATAGGGGTTAATAAGTGTAAGGCTAGGGGTGTTTAGACTCGGGGTACATGTTAGGGTGTTAGGTGCAGACGTAGGAAGTGTTTCCCCATAGAAAACAATGGGGCTGTGTTAGGAGCTGAACGCGGCTTTTTTGCAGGTGTTAGGTTTTTTTTCAGCTCAAACAGCCCCATTGTTTCCTATGGGGGAATCGTGCACGAGCACGTTTTTGAGGCTGGCCGCTTGCGTAAGCAACTCTGGTATCGAGAGTTGAAGCTGCGTTAAAAATGCTCTACGCTCCTTTTTTGGAGCCTAACGCAGCCTTTTTGTGGACTCTCAATACCAGAGTTATTTTTGTGGTGCGGCCAGAAAAAAGCCGGCGTTAGCTACGCGGGTCGTTACCGACAAAACTCTAAATCTAGGCCTATGTGTCTAACCCCCAGAAAGAGGTTAAACACATAATTAAATCTCTGTTCTGGAGCAGTAGAGAACTGCTGGTCCCATACTGCCACTGGTCCAATCAGCAGAGGCTCTTGCTCAATGAAGTCACACAAATAAAGCTGCTGATTGGATCAGCAATTTCTGGTGGAGACAAGCAGTTCTCTGTGGCTTCCTAGTGGTACTTTAACTATGTGTGTAACCCCTTTGCAGGGATTAAACACATTGGGGCCGATTTATTAAAGTGCAGACAGACATGACAGACATGTGAACTGCTTGTGCAATGCCGCCCCCTGCAGATTGGCGGCCAATCCGTCACTAGCAAGGGTGTCAATCAGCCCGATCGTATAAGATCGGGCGGATTGATATCCACAGCCTCAGAGCAGGCGGACCAGTTATGGAGCACCTGTCTGTTTCCGACGAGCCTGCTGTTTCCGGCGAGCCTCCATTCAGAGCTTGATAATTCGTCCCCATTGACTTGCGATGTTGCTAGTGTTTAAACAACATGCTGTAACCAGTTTAAGCATGTATTTTTTTGTTTCATTAGAATAGCTCTTTATATGACTGGGCATTATTAAATGTATTAATATTACTAATGTTAATAAAATGGATCAAAGAGGATCTGTAAAGGTTGAACCTGATAGACCTTTTTGTCATATTTCAATCTAATCTACTCTATTACTATGTTACTAACGTTGTGATAACATTTACTGTCCACACAACCAACAGAGCATATGGCCATAAGTTGCAGGCTCTGATATTTCCTCATTTGCACCTGTTCAGGATGGCAGTACTCACATATATCATTATGTCACTGGAACTCTGAGCAAGTGAAATCAAGGGACATATTTTAATTTTTTATTGTAAAACAAAATGTATAAAAAATAAAACATTTCAGAAACATTTTATTGTTTATTTATTTTCCAGAGAACTCCACAGACACACCCTTGAGCACAATTCAAGTTAACCTGCGTCGGTTAAATGTAGCCAAGTAGCCAAAAATCAGCAAGCGCAACCCAGGGCGCTGAACCAAAAATGGGCCTGCTTCTAAGTTTACAATACTGCTTCTTCAAATAAAGGTACCAAGAGAACGAAGAATAAATGATAATAGGAGTAAATTAGAAAGTTGCTTAAAATTGCATCCTCTATCTGAATGGGTATCGTATTCCTTTAACTGTTTCGCAAAACTAAAAAGTTTCACAAAACACATCAAAAATGCATTATAAAGTGCAGTTACACTCATAATAACACACTAATAAAATTAATTAAAAAATATATTGCACAAAAAAGTTATAAGGGCTCAAAGGGCTCAAAGATAAGAGGTCTCAGGTATTAGAAAAAAAGCATTTGTATATGTGTGTGTATATATATATATATATATATATATATATATATATATATATATATATATATATATATATATATATAATGTGTATGTGTACATATGTATTTATGTCTATATATGTATTTACAGACATATATAAGCACATAAATACATATGTACACACATACAGATATATATACAGTGCTTTTTTTGGAAAAGGTGCCAGTACTCATTGATTTTTTATTGGTATATTATGCTCAGTAACTTTAAAAAAAGCCAAGGGACAAGATTATTTACAATCGCCTAGATTTAGAGTTCTGCGGCCAAAGGGGTGCGTTAGCTACGCATGCTTTTTTCCCCTGCACCTTTTAAACAACGCTGGTATTGAGAGTTCTCAGAAGGGCTGCGTTAGGCTCCAAAAAGGGAGCGTACAGGCATATTTACCGCCACTGCAACTCTCAATACCAGCGCTGCTTACGGACGCGGCCAGCTTCAAAAACGTGCTTGTGCACGATTCCCCCATAGGAAACAATAGGGCAGTTTGAGCTGAAAAAAAAGCTCCTAACGCAGCCCCATTGTTTCCTATGGGGAAACACTTCCTAAGTCTGCACCTAACACCCTAACATGTACCCCGAGTCTAAACACCCCTAACCTTACACTTATTAACCCCTAATCTGCAGCCCCCGCAATCGCTGACCCCTGCATATTTTTTTTAACCCCTAATCTGCCGCTCCGTACACCGCCGCAACCTACATTATCCCTATGTACCCCTAATCTGCTGCCCCTAACACCACCAACCCCTATATTATATTTATTAACCCCTAATCTGCCGCCCCCAATGTCGTCGATACCTACCTACACTTATTAATCCCTAATCTGCCGACCGGACCTCACCGCTACTATAATAAATGTATTAACCACTAATCCGCCTCACTCCCGACTCAAAAACCCTATAATAAATAGTATTAACCCCTAATCTGCCCTCCCTAACATCGCCGACACCTAACTTCAAGTATTAACCCCTAATCTGCCGACCGGACCTCGCCGCTACTCTAATAAATGTATTAACCCCTAAAGCTAAGTCTAACCCTAACACTAACAGCCCCCTAAATTAAATATAATTGTAATCTAACGAAATAAATTAACTCTTATTAAATAAATTATTCCTATTTAAATCTAAATACTTACCTGTAAAATAAACCCTAATATAGCTACAATATAACTAATAATTATATTGTAGCTATATTAGGGTTTATTTTACAGGTAAGTATTTAGATTTAAATAGGAATAATTTATTTAATAAGAGTTAATTTATTTTGTTAGAATAAAATTATATTTAATTTAGGGGGTGTTAGGGTTAGGGTTAGACTTAGCTTTAGGGGTTAATACATTTATTATAGTAGCGGTGAGGTCCGGTCGGCAGATTAGGGGTTAATAATTGTAGGTAGGTATCGGCGACGTTGGGGGGGGGGCAGATTAGGGGGTAATAAATATTATTTAGGGTCGGCGATGTTAGGGGCAGCAGATTAGGGGTACATAGGGATAATGTAGGTTGCGGCGGTGTGCGGTCGGCAGATTAGGGGTTAAAAAAATTTAATAGAGTGGCGGCAATGTGGGGGGGCCTAGGTTTAGGGGTACATAGGTAGTTTATGGGTGTTAGTGTACTTTAGAGCACAGTAGTTAAGAGCTTTATGAACTTTATGGCTTTTTTCTGCGGCTGGAGTCTTGTTGTTAGATTTCTAATGCTCACTTCAGCCAAGACTCTAAATACCGGCGTTAGAAAGATCCCATTGAAAAGATAGGATACGCAAATGGCGTAAGGGGATCTGCGGTATGGAAAAGTCACGGCTGGAAAGTGAGCGTTAGACCCTTTCCTGACTGACTCTAAATACCAGCGGGCGGCCAAAACCAGCGTTAGGACCCCCTAACGCTGGTTTTGACGGCTAACTCAGAACTCTAAATCTAGGCAAATGTTTGATGTATTTTGCAGCCCCCTCTGGTGAAAACTAGAGTATTTACATGATTATTACAAAAAAAAATTACCTCTTATGAGTTGTCAGAAGTGGGGGTACTCAGTACCGGTGAGTACCACCACAATTTTTTTTTTATAATATATATACAGTATATACAGTATATATATATATATATATATGTGTGTATGTGTGTGTGTGCATATATATATATATATATATATATATATAAACAACATTTAAAATTAGGGGGAGGTAAAATGTGAGTTTAAAATACTCCACTACGCACAATATATAGAGAAAATAACTTGTGTAGTTCATTAACAAATCTAGACAGGCCAGAAGGCTTGTTTTTCCCACAGAAAACCTCTGAATTACATTGTTTCCAATGCAGCAAAGGATTTTGAGAAAGATATGCAAATTAGTTTCACAATGACACACCTTTTTACTTCAAGTCTGCTTTTCAGCAGATTCCCTTAACGCCAAAGCATTGCTGTTCACACAGCTTATAAGCTTAGCTAGGGTTAGTGCAGTGATTCATAACTATCCTAGGACAGACTGTTTCGTAGTTATTGCTACTCATCAGCTTGGAGAAGGTTTGAATCACAGGCTGGTTGAAGTTAATTCCGAGCAAAATACACCAACATTTAAAATTAGGGGGAGGTAAAAGGTGAGTTTAAAATCCTCCACTACGCACAAAATATAGAGAAAATAACTCATTATGTAGTTCATTAACAAATCTAGACAGGCCAGAAGGCTTGTTTTTCCCACAGAAACCTGAATCAAACCTTTTCCCAGCTGATGAGTAGCAATAACTACGAAACAGTCTGTCCTGGGATGGTTATGAATCACTGCACTAACCCTAGCTAAGCTTATAAGCTTTGGCGTAAAGGGAATCTGCTGAAAAGCAGACTTGAAGTAAAAAGGTGTGTCAATGTGAACCTAATTTGCATATCTTACCCAGAATCCTTTTTGCTGCATTGGAAACAATGTAATGCAGAGGTTTTCTGTGGGAAAAACAAGCCTTCTGGCCTGTCTAGATTTGTTAATGAACTACACAATGAGTTATTTTCTCTCTCTCTCTCTCTCTCTCTCTCTCTCTCTCTCTCTCTCTCTCTCTCCCTCTCTATCTCTATCTATCTATATCTATATATATGTGTATATATATATATATATATATATATACGTATATGTGTGTGTATATAAATATATGTGTGTGTACATATGTATTCATGTCTATATATGTATTTACAGACATATATAAGCACATAAATACATATGTACACACACACATATATATATATAGTATATAGTATATATATATATATATATATATATACTGTATATGTGTATAAGTGCATTGGAGCCCTTTGCAGTCAAGTAGATGAAAACATGTAAAGTATTTATGCAATATTCATATTTAATAAAGTCTTATAGGGTGTATTTGCAGTAAATATTTCACATTCTAATGTTCTGCACATAGCAGAATATGTTCTATTTATTTATAAATATATATTCTTATATATTTATGTATATATCTATACCTATATATAATTTTATATATATATATATATATATATATATATATATATATATATATATATATATATAAATATGTATTGTGCCATAATACCATCATATATATAGAAATATGTATTTATAAATAAATAGAACATATTCTGCTATATGAAGAACATTGGAATGTGAAATATTCATGTTTACAAGTCGGGTTATCGCATTTGAGAATATACGATCATGTTTGAGAATATACGATTATGTTTTTTTTACACATTTTTTGCTTCATTAACTTCTATGGGTGAATAGCTTATCGCGCACGTGATATTCTAAGTTTGGCTTTTTACGCATGTCGGGTTACTGCACGAGCGATAACGTTTAACTTTCAACTTTTTATACGAGTGTAACCCAGCGCATGCAAAAATCTTACTTCTAGCACAGTTAACGCTCGAGCGGGAGTGTTAAATTACTCTCCACTTGTAATCTGGCCCTAAATCTCCTATAACATATTTAGTCAAAGTAAGAAAAAAGAACAATGCAGTGTATATTTTTTTCAATGTTCCTGCTTTTGACACATCCTCTGAGAGTTTTGCACTGACACAGGGTCCAAATTAATTTACATCTTCTGATTGGTGACAGCAAACAAGACCTGGCTAAATTGCAGTTTTACATGCTTTGTTACACATTTATGTTACATTTTTAAGTATACTGTTTTAATGCTGATATACACTAGTCATATAGAAATATTTCCAGGCTGTCTGAACTATGCGTAAGAAGGTGAAACTTTTTAATTATTAAAAAATGTATTAAAAAACCCCCACAAGAGTAAAAAACTTTTTTAAATTTAAATATTTAGAATATAGGGCAAATTGAAATTGAAGGTGTGAGGTTAAAGTGATGGTAAACATTTCCCTTTTTATAAACAGATTCATAATGTTAGCAGTATTATAGATGGGGTTTAATTCATTAGTTGTAATAAAGATGCGCTTTAACTTACTTTTTAGTAAAGCTCTGAAATTCCAATACTTCCCACTCCGGTCACCCACTTTAAAACTAATTTTTTTTTGGTGAGCTAACAATTTGAACTGTTCTCCACAGTGTGTGTGCCTTATGGCTAGATTGCTGATTGGAGAACATTAAAAATCATTAGCTCACCAAAAAAAAATAGTTTTGAAGTTGGCGGGCAGAAAGCTGGGTATTTGAATTTCAGAGCTATATTAAAAAGTAAGTTAAAGCGCATCTTCATTACACCTGAGGAAGTAAATATCACTAAAATTCCAGATATGTTTATACAAAAGGCAACATTTACCATCACTTTAAGGAGGTAGCCTATTCTATAAAGGCAAACAACACATAGTGCAATTAATCGTGGAGAGAGATTTTAATCTATTTCTGCTCTTAGATACTCTTGCCAATGTTTAAAAGCAATGAGATCAAACTGAAGTCATTCTTATATTTAAGTGAAATCCTTGTAACATGATTTATGTGATACAGGTTTCTGAAAATTAAAATAATGTTTTCTATAAGAATAATACAGACAATATTTCACAATATACATCATTAACATATTTAAAGATTCAGAGAGGTTATGCTCAAATAAGGCAAACAATTGAATTATTTTTCTCCTCCGTCTTAATTTTATGTGACACTATATGGTAATTGAATGTCATGGTAAATAGTCACTGTAGGAGAGGAACTGCTGTCCAAAGAACATGCTGTACTCCAATTGCAAGGGTCTAAATTGGTCTCTGGTAAAATGCACATGCACACACTAAAATTATATACAAATATATATTTACATATATTTAATTAACTTGCTATTATTAACTAAAGCAAGGATTGGCACATCATAGTGAGTCTTTAGTCTCAATATGGAGAGTCCTTCAAAATGTAGGAGCTTATGTAATTGGAATTAAAATCTATCAGAGCATAAAGATCAACCAATATTCATAATGGTTAGATTTGGATTTTTTTTAATTGTGCATAGGTTAGATACAGAATATTCCCCTGTGCTTTTATAGTTATATGCTCTCACTATTAAAAGAGAATATATAACCTTTAAACTTTTGAAAAGTTATAGCAGATGTAGATCAATGGAGCTTTATTCTACTAATGTGTTTGTCAAGGGAAAATTGACTTGAGAATAGGTCAGGGATATTGAATCCACGTTGTATTGCAAGAGTCTGAAAAGTAACATATGTAAGATTTAGGAACACATTATACAGTCTCCGATAAGTGGTTGGCTTTAGCAGCCTCTCTTGTCAGAACTCAGATCATGCATGTTATGTCAATATTTCAGTTTTCCTTTCTGTACTCCAGACTGAAAAATATGTTGATCATAAACTGGTAATACCTATGAAAACAAGAAACGTCTTAGCTAAAGAGGTTGAAAAACATTAAAAGTTCATGTTTATTGATGCGTTTAAAAGCACAAAGGTAAACAGTCCTACCTATTTTCTTCCTCAACTGCACTTTATCAAGGCACAATAATAATTTAAAAGGAATCTTTCACCTAGATTTAGAGTTTTGCGGCCAAAGGGGTGCATTAGCGACGCATGCTTTTTTTCTGGCCGCACCTTTTAAATACCGCTGGTATTTAGAGTTCACAGAAGGGCTGCGTTAGGCTCCAAAAAAGGAGCGTATAGCATATTTACCGCAACTGCAACTCTCAATACCAGCGTTGTTTACGGACGCAGCCAGCTTCAAAAACGTGCTCGTGCACGATTCCCCCATAGGAAACAATGGGGCAGTTTGAGCTGAAAAAAAACCTAACACCTGCAAAAAAGCAGCGTTCAGCTCCTAACGCAGCCCCATTGTTTCCTATGGGGAAACACTTCCTAAGTCTGCACCTAACATCCTAACATGTACCCCGAGTCTAAACACCCCTAACCTTACACTTATTTACCCCTATTCTGCCGCCGCCGCTATCGCTGACCCCTGCATTTTATTATTAACCCCTAATCTGCCGCTCCGTACACCGCCGCAACCTACGTTATCCCTATGTACCCCTAATCTGCTGCCCCTAACACCGCCGACCCCTATATTATATTTATTAACCCCTAATCTGCCGCCCCCAATGTCGCCTCCACCTACCTACACTTATTAACCCCTAATCTGCCGACCGCACCTCACCGCTACTATAATAAAGTTATTAACCCCTAATCCGCCTCACTCCCGCCTCAATAACCCTATAAGAAATAGTATTAACCCCTAATCTGCCCTCCCTAACATCGCCGACACCTAACTTCAATTATTAACCCCTAATCTGCCGACCGGATCTCGCCGCTACTCTAATAAATGGATTAACTTCTAAAGCTAAGTCTAACCCTAACACTAACACCCCCCTAAATTAAATATAATTTAAATAAAACAAAATAAATTTACTATAATTAAATAAATTATTCCTATTTAAAACTAAATACTTACCTATAAAATAAACCCTAAAATAGCTACAATATAACGAATAATTATATTGTAGCTATTTTAGGATTAATATTTATTTTACAGGCAACTTTGTATTTATTTTAACCAGGTACAATAGCTATTAAATAGTTAAGAACTATTTAATAGCTAAAATAGTTAAAATAATTACAAAATTTCCTGTAAAATAAATCCTAACCTAAGTTACAATTAAACCTAACACTACACTATCAATAAATTAATTAAATACAATACCTACAAATAACTACAATTAAATAAACTAACTAAAGTACAAAAAATAAAAAAGAACTAAGTTACAAAAAATAAAAAAATATTTACAAACATTAAATAAATATTACAACAATTTTAAACTAATTACACCTACTCTAAGCCCCCTAATAAAATAACAAAGACCCCCAAAATAATAAAATGCCCTACCCTATTCTAAATTAAAAAAGTTCAAAGCTCTTTTACCTTACCAGCCCTGAAAAGGGCCATTTGCGGGGCATGCCCCAAATAATTCAGCTCTTTTGCCTGTAAAAAAAAACCATACAATACCCCCCCCAACATTACAACCCACCACCCACATACCCCTAATCTAACCCAAACCCCCCTTAAATAAACCTAACACTAAGCCCCTGAAGATCATCCTACCTTATCTTCACAATGCCAGGTTCACCGATCCGTCCTCCGAAGTCTTGATCCAAGCCTCCAAAGTCTTCATCCAAGCCCAAGCGGGGGCTGGCGATCCATAATCCGGCTGAAGTCTTCTATCAAGCTGCGGCTGAAGAGGTCCAGAAGAGGCTCCAAAGTCTTCATCCTATCCAGGAAGAAGAGGAGATCCGGACCGGCAACCATCTTGATCCAAGCGGCCTCTTCTATCTTCATCCGATGACGAACGGCTCCATCTTGAAGACCTCCAGCGCGGATCCATCCTCTTCTTTCGACGTCCAACTGAAGAATGAAGGTTCCTTTAAGGGACGTCATCCAAGATGGCGTCCCTCGAATTCCGATTGGCTTATAGGATTCTATCAGCCAATCGGAATTAAGGTAGGAAAATTCTGATTGGCTGATAGAATCAGCCAATCAGATTCAAGTTCAATCCGATTGGCTGATTGGATCAGCCAATCAGATTGAGCTCGCATTCTATTGGCTGTTCCGATCAGCCAATAGAATGCGAGCTCAATCTGATTGGCTGATCCAATCAGCCAATCGGATTGAACTTGAATCTGATTGGCTGATTCCATCAGCCAATCAGAATTTTCCTACCTTAATTCCGATTGGCTGATAGAATCCTATCAGCCAATCGGAATTCGAGGGACGCCATCTTGGATGACGTCCCTTAAAGGAACCTTCATTCTTCAGTTGGACGTCGAAAGAAGAGGATGGATCCGCGCTGGAGGTCTTCAAGATGGAGCCGTTCGTCATCGGATGAAGATAGAAGATGCCTCTTGGATCAAGATGGTTGCCGGTCCGGATCTCCTCTTCTTCCCGGATAGGATGAAGACTTTGGAGCCTCTTCTGGACCTCTTCAGCCGCCGCTTGATAGAAGACTTCAGCCGGATTATGGATCGCCAGCCCCCGCTTGGGCTTGGAGGAGGGATCGGTGAACCTGGCATGGTGAAGATAAGGTAGGATGATCTTCAGGGGCTTAGTGTTAGGTTTATTTAAGGGGGGTTTGGGTTAGATTAGGGGTATGTGGGTGGTGGGTTGTAATGTTGGGGGGGGTATTGTATGTTTTTTTTTACAGGCAAAAGAGCTGAATTATTTGGGGCATGCCCCGCAAATGGCCCTTTTCAGGGCTGGTAAGGTAAAAGAGCTTTGAACTTTTTTAATTTAGAATAGGGTAGGGCATTTTTTTATTTTGGGGGTCTTTGTTATTTTATTAGGGGGCTTAGAGTAGGTGTAATTAGTTTAAAATTGTAATATTTATCTAATGTTTGTAAATATTTTTTTATTTTTTGTAACTTAGTTCTTTTTTATTTTTTGTACTTTAGTTAGTTTATTTAATTGTAGTTATTTGTAGGTATTGTATTTAATTAATTTATTGATAGTGTAGTATTAGGTTTAATGTAATTTAGGTTAGGATTTATTTTACAGGTAATTTTGTAATTATTTTAACTATTTTAGCTATTAAATAGTTCTTAACTATTTAATAGCTATTGTACCTGGTTAAAATAATTACAAAGTTGCCTGTAAAATAAATATTAATCCTAAAATAGCTAAAATATAATTATTCGTTATATTGTAGCTATATTAGGGTTTATTTTACAGGTAAGTATTTAGCTTTAAATAGGAATAATTTATTTAATAAGAGTTAATTTATTTTGTTAGATTTAAATTATATTTAACTTAGGGTGGTGTTAGTGTTAGGGTTAGACTTAGCTTTAGGGGTTAATCCATTTATTAGAGTAGTGGCGAGATCCGGTCGGCAGATTAGGGGTTAATAATTGAAGTTAGGTGTCGGCGATGTTAGGGAGGGCAGATTAGGGGTTAATACTATTTCTTATAGGGTTATTGAGGCGGGAGTGAGGCGGATTAGGGGTTAATAACTTTATTATAGTAGCGGTGAGGTGCGGTCGGCAGATTAGGGGTTAATTATTGTAGGTAGCTGGCAGCGACGTTGTGGGGGGCAGATTAGGGGTTAATAAATATAATATAGGGGTCGGCGGTGTTAGGGGCAGCAGATTAGGGGTTCATAGGGATAATGTAGGTGGCGGCGGTGTGCGGATGGCAGATTAGGGGTTAAAAAAATGTAATACAGTGGCGGCGATGTGGGGGGACCTCGGTTTAGGGGTACATAGGTAGTTTATGGGTGTTAGTGTACTTTAAAGCACAGTAGTTAAGAGCTTTGTGAACCGGCGTTAGCCCAAAAAGCTCTTAACTACTGACTTTTTTCTGCGGCTGGAGTCTTGTCGGTAGAGGGTCAAGCCAAGACTCTAAATACCGACGTTAGAAAGATCCCATTGAAAAGATAGGATACGCAAATGGCGTAGGGGGATCTGCGGTATGGAAAAGTCGCGGCTGCAAAGTGAGCGTTAGACCCTTTCCTGACTGACTCCAAATACCAGCGGGCAGTAAAAACCAGCGTTAGGAGCCTCTAACGCTGGTTTTGACGGCTAACGCAGAACTCTAAATCTAGGCCTTTGTAAGTTGTAGCTATAAAGACATTTATTAACTAATATGCATGGAGAATATAAGTAAACAGTTAAAGGGACACTGAACCCAATTTTTTTCTTTCATGATTCAGATAGAGCATGCAATTTTAAGCAACTTTATAATTTACTCCTATTATCAATTTTTCTTCATTCTCTTGCTATCTTTATTTGAAAGCAAGAATGTAAGTTTTAAAGCCGGCCAATTTTGGATTCACAACCTGGGTTGTCCTTGTTGATTGGACAGCACAAATAAACAAGTGCTACCAAGTGTTCCGAACCAACAAATTGTCTGGCTGTTTAGCCTAGCCTTCTTTTTCAAATAAAGATAGCAAGAGAACAAAGAAAAATTGATAATAGGAGTACATTAGAAAGTTACTTAAAATTGCATGCTCTATCTGAATCACAAAAGAAAAAATTTGGGTTTAGTGTCCATTTAAATAAAAATAATACTTTGCATAGAAAATATTTTTAATTTATGCTTTTTTGGACTATAATGGACTTAACACATCTCATATACATTAAAAATAATTAATATCATAGTCACAACTTCCCCTTAACACTATTGAAATTCCAGTTAATGACTGCAAAAGACAGTAACCAACTTTGCAAATACTTTTATTATTGATCCCCTTAATTAGGTTAAAGTCTTATTTTGTACAAACAATTGGTCAGAAACAAATAAAGACAACTATAGACAACCATAGTACAAGAAATGTTTAGATTAAGCTAAACTGATAATTAAGCACAGGCCAAAGTGGATGCAGGTTTAAATAGACAAGAAGTAGAAAAGTGCTGTGGGCATTATTACGCCACAATATTAGTTCACAACTAGTGACCATAAAGCAATCATTAATAGTGCACACAGGAACACCTGCCAACAGGGTCTCTAGACCTTCACCTTATTTGCTCAACCACCATAAAGGTAAGAGTCCAAACAATATATATTTCTGTAGTCACTGAAAACTGTGTTTGAGGTGCTAAAGGTCCCATGCAGGAAATTTTATTTTCCTTATATACGGGCTTGGGCTGTTTTTCTAGATTCCTTTCCAAGGTTGCTTAAAAAATCCTTTTATCCTTGGGGGTATAGAAGAAACATCAGGATCAGCTACAAATCTGCTTTACTGATTGCTACCAATTCTTGGAAATAATCCATTATTTGGTTTAGCTATATTATGTGAGGTCATTCTGGTTCCATTGAAATAACTGGATTCTCTACGTTTGCATTAATTTCTATTTTGTGAGAGTGGCAGTTAATTTCTCCATTTCTCACATTCCTTTAATCTTCTAAAACTGCTCTCTTCTTCATCTCTCCTGAATAAATTCCCCATTTTAGCAAACAATTCAATTTCAAACTAATTAAGTTTCTGATCAACATTTTTACCTAATCCTTTTTATAACATGCGTAATTGACAGCTCTCCAGCTGCTTGTTTAAACTGTCTATAATCGGTAAAAACAAGCATCTGGATATTTGTTCATCATACATGTTTTATAAAGTGTTAAATCAAAATATTGACCAGAAAGTTAACGGATTGGAATTTCTTTGCTAAAAATTATACACTCCGGGGGGCGGAGCCAAGCTGTGCTGGGACATGGCCGCTTTTCACTGAAGCTCCAGAGCTGTTGCCGCTCATAGATAAGGAGCTGCCTTCATGGGGACCCTAATTCACCCACAAGTGACCCTCTAACTACTCTGTTGAGGCAGGGAGCATCCCGGATCCCTCATCTTGTCCTGTTCCTCCCTCCTTCCATACCCGCATAGAGAAGAGACCTCATCTGCCATAGAAGCCCGGTCGCCATCTTGGACCGGGCCTCACCTTGCATCTAGCACCCGGAGCACCCGGGACTCCACACAGCCGAAGACCAATACCAGCGCACACGCTTTGGTCTCCGATCCCTGTTACCGCGAGACAGACAGAGAGAGCTAAGGAGGCCCACTTCCCGGCACTTACAAACGTACGCCGATGACTAGGCCCAGCCGCATCCACGCACCATACACGCGGTCTGGAGGATCCGGAGAGAAGATCACCATGTCTGGAGACCCTGCTTAGGTGAGATTACTCCCGGAGTATTCCACAGGCCACAGATTAAGAGACTTTACACATAAAGGCCTTACATTATTAGGAACTATGTAGGAGCTATTTTAAAGCTTTGATAGGTAATATTAAGGGGTCATTCTCATAACAGCCTGATTGCTTATGCCCTGCCTATGAGCTTACAGCCCCATTGGAGGATGAACCCATAAGACCCAGGATACTCCTATGCCGTATGCTTACTGCAGCCACTTTCTCTACCTAGCACAGAGGATTGAGCCTTTCCGCTCAGGCAGCCTTTTCACCTGAGATCCAGAAGCTCCCGATATAAACAGTGACTAAGAGCTACATTGCTCCATACAGTGACTTCTTACACTCCAAAGCACAGGGGTTAATAAAAGCTGGAAAAGGTCTGTTTTATTCCCCTTCCATAGAAGTGGTGGGAGACCCTAGTGACTTTGAGGTAATCACACTTCACGGCTCAAGATGTCTCAGCGCAAAGGTCCTAAAATAGATAAAAATAATAAACCAATTACATCTACACCGTCAGTGTCTGCCTTTTTCCAGTCATCTGATATTAGTCACACAGAACTCTCTCTGTTGCAAGATCAACCTCCCTCAGAGATGCAGTCAGAACAAATACCCTTGCAATATAAATCCCTACTGACCTTACCATCGCAAATAGCAGATCTTCCCTCCAAATATGACTTTGAATCGTTGAAATCCTTTATAAAAGGCGAAATGAGGGATTTAAAGAAGGACTTAAATGATATGAGCTCCAGGCTTGACTACATTGAAGAGGGCCAAGAGACGCTCAATTCCATGGTCAGTTCTAACACCCAACAACTCTCAATACAAGATTCCATGGTACAGGCCCTGCAGGAAAAACTTGAGGATCTGGACAACCGTGGGAGACGGAATAACCTCAGGATCAGAGGCATACCCGAAGAAGTCTCCTCAGAACAGCTAAAATCCTATGCCACAGATCTATTTCACTTCTTAAATCCCAGATCACCCCCATTACAAACTGATGAAATTGAACGGATTCATAGGGCGCTAAGACCACCACCCAAGCCCCCTGCTCCACCCAGAGACGTTATTATGAGATTTCTCAGATTTACCACCAAAGAGGAAATCTGGCAAACGGCGAGATCCAGGCGTTCCATATCCTTCAAAGGTCACACTTTACAAATTTTCCAAGATCTCTGCCCACAAACTATCCAAAGAAGGAAGGAGGTCAGATTTCTTACAAAGGCTTTACAGGATCACAATATCAAATATCGATGGGGATATCCATTCAGTCTGATAATCACCCATAATGGCTCACAAATCATATACAAATCTTTCCAGGACCTAGACAACGTGTCCAAGAAATTGAATATCACCATCGAGCCTCCAGATGAGGAAGTCCTTGTGACCACATCAAAGCAGTCAGATAGAGAGGGGGACAACCCCAAGGAGCAGTGTTCTCAATGGAATAAAGTTCACTCCAAGAGAAGGAAAACTAACACTACATCTGCAGGTTCCTCGGGATTACAGAACCCCTCACAGTCATAATTTTCAGCAATAAACGCCAGATTCCTACTCCCAATCAATGGACACAATTGATTGTGCTAGGGCACCCTTCCTGGCCCCCATTTAAATGTTTCTGGACTACCTCTGGCCCTGGGTAATAGGGTAAGATTTCAATTTCTGTTTCAAAAACTGTGGACTTGGTTGTACTTAGTTCCTTTTTTCCCACAGGTACCTGGACTTTCCTCACGACCACTGGGCGATACATAACACGATATACCTCTTATAGAATGTATCTTGATCAATTATTGTTTATGCTATGTCACAATGATGCCATGATTATAACCAGCCCAGCCTTAATTCTCTAATCCTAAAACTTTTCATTTCTGTCTGCAATTCTCCCTCTCCCACCCCTCCCTCCCTCCTCCCCTCCTCCCCCCCTGCTCCCTCCCTCCTGATGCAGGTCCCCACCTGACACTCCAACTTTAGATATGTAAAGTATATCAGAGCCTTATGCAACACCAGTCACTCCCCGATTACGGTGTACAGTTCTAAACATACACTTTATGTTGGTTTAGTTAAGAGTTTTTGTTTATATCATTTTCTTATGTTTATTCATGCCATCTTTGTTACATTTCATGCTTTTTACGAAATACCTTTCAAGTCTACCTTGGAATGCCTGTTAAAACTGTGCATTTCGTATGTAATCTTTCATATCCACAAACTTATTAATATAGATGGATAGGTCTGAATGCAAAATTCTTTCCCACAATGTTAAGGGGCTCAATATACCACAAAAGAGAAGTATAGCTTTTAGGGATTATAAGAGACTTAAATGTGACATTGTAATGCTGCAAGAGATCCACTTCAAAAGGGGACGGGAACCTCGTGCCTCTTTCAAGAAATTTGGTACAGCATATTTCTCATCTGATAGCTCAAAACGTAATGGTGTCTGTATAATGATTAATAAGAATTTTCCTCTTCAGGTCACATCAATAGATAAGGACAAAATGGGTAGATACTTAATTGTTTCAGGGCTTATGAACAGGAAACTCATAACCTTAGTTAACATTTATGCCCCTAGCTCGGATGCCACTAGTTTCTTTCACCAGCTAAGCAACAAACTCTTAGAGTTACCTAGAGGTAGCATGGTTGTAGGAGGAGACTTCAACGCTGCCCTATATCCCACACTAAACTGCTCTTCTGGCAAGTCAGCTATCCCCGCCAAAACCTTAAAATTAATTAAGTCCAAGCTAACCTCTCTGGCCATACATGATATCTGGCGACTCCACCACCCACACGACAAAGATTTCACTTTTTACTCCCATCCACATCAAAGTTATTCTAGAATAGACTACATACTGACAGATTTTACCAGCTTAATTCACGCCCATCACTCTGAAATATATCCCATAACGTGGTCCGACCACGCTATGGTCAGCTGTACATTTAACCTCCCCACAGATGCTAACAAATCACGATCATGGAGACTAGATGAGTCCCTTCTAAAGGACCCTCTGGTTCAGATTAACTTAACTAAGTCTATTGAAGACTACTTCAGAATCAACAACACCCCGGATATTTGCCAACAACATATTTGGAACGCTCATAAGTGTGTCCTCAGGGGTGAACTGATTGCCTTAAAGGCAGCCAGGACAAAACAACAACAATACTATCTGACCTCCTTACTCACAGACTTAAACAAACTCCAAGAAATACATAAATTGTTCCCAAAAGACCGTTCCCTCCAGGACAGTTTAGAACACAAACGGCAACAGCTCAATTGCTGCCTAGGAAGGGAAGCTAAGCGTAATGCCTTGTTCCTGAAAAAAACATATTATGAAGGGGCTAACAAACAGGGCAGGCTTCTGGCCAGGCAGCTCAGAAAGAAAGCTCTCAGTAGATACATTTTACATATCAAAGACGAAAAGGGACAAGACTGGCACACATCTAGCGACATAGCAGACAGCTTCAAACATTATTACAGTTCACTTTACAACCTGTCCTCAATCTCACCTCCCCTAACGAGTGCTGCTATTCAGGGTTACCTATCACAACTAAACTTACCCCAAATTAGTGAAGAACAGAGAACCAACCTAGACGCCCCCATTTCTACAGAAGAGATTAAACTAGCCATAAAATCACTGAAATCAGGTAAATCCCCAGGCCCAGACAGATTTAGTAATACCTATTACACAACCTTCAGGGATGTATTAACACCACACCTCCTGGCTTACTTCCAAAGCATAGACCAGGATAAATCCTTCCCCCCATCTGCCCTACAGGCCAATATTGCACTGATCCCAAAGCCAAACAAACCTGCCGTATCCATTTCTAACTATAGACCGATTTCCCTTCTGAATACGGATATCAAACTTTTTGCCAAAATCATTGCTAACAGACTCAATTTAATCCTGCCCCATATCATCCACCGAGACCAGGTTGGCTTTATACCATACCGAGAAGCAAGAGACAACACAGTGCGCAATATGCACCTACTGTGGCATGCTAAGACGAATCTTACTCCCACACTTTGGATTTCCACAGACGCAGAGAAGGCCTTCGACAGAGTCGGATGGCCTTTTCTAGCAGCAACGTTGAGGGCTTTCGGTCTTCGGGAGAAGACATTACATAGAATCCTTGCATTATACAACAAACCGAGTGCCAGGATTGCCCTTAACGGAATTATATCATCCCCACTCCAGATCACAAATGGCACTAGGCAGGGCTGCCCCCTATCCCCCCTACTTTTCACATGCCTTATTGAAACTTTGGCGACCAAAATTAGATCCAACAAAAACATCCAAGGCCTGGTTGTGGGGGGTGAAGAATACAAGTTGTCACTCTTCGCAGATGACGTCCTGTTCTCCTTAACGGCCCCAGTCGATTCAATCCCACACCTACTTGCGGAGCTATAGACATTCCAAGACCTCTCCAATTACAAAATTAACCACAACAAATCTGAGATGCTAGGAGTGGCCATCAGCCCTCTGATGGTAAACATGATCTCTAAAATATGCCCATTCAAATGGAACAAAGATACCCTAAAATATTTGGGGATTCACTTAGCAGACAATTTCGAATCAATGTTCAGGCTGAACTATTCAGCTACAAAAACTGCCTTAGTACGGGACCTCTCGTCCTGGACTAGGAACCGTTTATCCTGGCTAGGGAGGATAAACACAATTAAAATGAATATCTTCCCGAGACTGCTATATATTATGCAGACCCTTCCTATTCAACTCCCTAGCACATACATACCACAGATGCAACAGTTGTTTAGCTCGTTCATCAGGAACAGACGTCCCCCTAGAATAAATAAACTCGTAATGTCTCGTTCCACAACTCAAGGAGGTCTAGGAGTCCCTGACATTGACTCATACCGGAGGTCTATATTTCTCCAGAGGGTTCTTGATTGGAGGATTCACAGGGGTCACAAAAGATGGGTCTCATTGGAAGAAAATCTCAATCCGGACCTTAATCTCTCCTCCTTATGTTGGAACCCAGGCTTCCAAACATCACACAAACTAATCAAAAACCCGATCACTCAAGAAAAACTGAAAATATGGGATTCCACTAATAGGTCAAATCCATATATATCCTCTTGTCCAGGCCCTTTAACATCACTCCTTCATAATAGTGAGTTCACTCTGTTATCCCTAGCGGGAGATACAGGAACACTCCACAAAAACCTCTATATTCCACTTTGGTCCATAACCAATAACGAACAGATAAATACACAGGAGCTATTGCTGGACTTGGGTCACAGCTGGGCCAGTAACTGGTTCTCATACAGAAAGGTGCACCATTATATCACAACACACCCACAGCGTTTGAACATGTTACGACCGCTTACCAACATTGAGAAACTATACACATCCACCCCACCGGTCAGGCACTGTCTCTCCCATATCTACAACATAATTACCCAACTGCCTCCAGGTAACCTCTCTCGCTCCATAGAAATGTGGGAGAGGGAACTGGGAGTTGTTATCACACCACAGACAGCAACTAATATCTTTCACAATACCAAATCTGTCTCCATGTCAGCTTCCATTAAAGAAATTAATTATAAGATTCTCCATGGCTGGTACCTGACTCCCAGGAGAATCCATAAACTCTTTCCTCTGCTGGAGGTGTGGACACGTCGGTAGTGGAATGAGTCATATGTGGTGGTGGTGCTCCCAGATTCATTGGTTGTGGCGTTCAATAATCTCAGAGATAGAGCACATTTTTCAATTCAGCCTCCCGCTGGACCCCCTAGTCTGGTTGTTAAATAAATCTATCAAACTGCCCCAGCTCCACTTTAAACCCCTGTTAAAAATTATGAGAAATAGCTTAAAGGTCTTAATCGCATTAAATTGGAGATCCCCCGATGTCCCCTCAGTGGCCATGTGGCGCAGTAAGGTCACAGACTTGATAGAATTGGAGGAATACGGTTCCTTCTTAACAGGTAGGAGGGATCAATTCATAGAACTTCAAATAACTTGGGAAAATTATATTAAATCTAACATGCCCCAAAACAGACCGCTTGATAATGTTTAGAGTTTTCTTAACATGATGCATAGTTAGACATTGTCCATGTTTGAGCGCAACCCATGAAAGGTGTTTTCAGGTAGACACGATTATACTACAAGATAAGCACTGAGATGGTATTATTAATGTTATTATAGGCTTATTAGGTTTTCTTTGATTATGTAAAAGGTTAAAACAAGATTCCACGATGCACTATTCGCACATTGTATCTTTTCCTGTAAGATTGACTATGTGATTATTATCATTGTAATTTTCATGTTCTGTTGATCTATTTGTATCATGGTCTCTTAATAAAAAGTTTTTGGAAAAAAAAATTATACACTCCATTTTTAGATTCAACAAATGTTGGAGGTTTTGCATAGCTATACCAGTCTTGTCTAAGCAATCGACCATTGTACCTACAAGCCTCAATAATAAATATGCCTAGATATTGATTTAGTAAGAAAATGCATAGCAGTTTTTTATCTCATTGGTTAAATCAATGGATTCATGCATCCACCCTGGGCATGGGGTAGGCATCGTTCCTGGTTCTGTCATTGAGCCTTCGATAGTCTACACAGAACCGGGTGGTTCCATCTCGGTTGGGGCGCAAGACCACGGGGGATGCCCAGGGACTGTTGGACAGCTCAATAACACCTATGTCCAGCATTTCCCTGAGCTTGTTGTGCATACTTTCCCTAACTGATTTGGGAACCTGGTACGCCGACTGCTGGAGGTCGGCCTGCTCTGGGGTCCCCACTCGGTGCACCACTACTGTGGTGTACCCAGGGTCAGTGGAGAATATGTCTTGTCAGTCCTCTAAGACCTGCCTGACCTGCTCTTTCTGCTCAGTCACTAGCCTCTCGTCCAGCTTTATGTCTCTTACCCCTGTGGGCGTCCTACTCCGCCCGGGTAGTTCCGGCATGGGGAGGCTTTTGGAGTCTTCCATGAAAGAAGCGCATATGGTGGCTACCTCCTCCTGCCTCTCCTGATATGCCTTTAGCATGTTCACATTAAAGGTCCGGCAGACTATATATCTTTGAGTCCTTATAACTTTTTTATTATAATTTTTTTATATATTTTGAATCAGTGTTTATTTGAGTGTAACTGTATTTTTATATGTATTTATGTTGTGTTTTATGCAACTTTTTTCTTTCCCTATCCTTTACGCAAGCTCTGAAGTCGCGATAACCTGACAAGTTAATTTGTGATTGCGCTCTCGCATTCTCATTTACTTTCAACGTATAATTTGCCACAAAAAACTGAAAGTTAATATTGCTTATGCTCTACATTTACTGTTCCACTCGTAATCTAGCCCTTGATGCGTTCAGCTAGCTCCCAGCAGTGCATTGCTATATCTTCAGCAAAGGCTACCAAAAGAATGAAACAGATTTGATAATAGAAGTAAATTGGAATGTTGTTTTTATCTGGGTCATGAAAGTAACATTTTGGGTTTTATGTCCCTTTTACAGTGATCTAAATATTATAAAGCATATTGGATCATGTATCTATATATTTATCTATATACCCATAAATGTAACCGAGTGAGAAAAAAATAAGATACATTAATAACACAAGTATACACATACAACAATAGATAACCCAGCAACCAGCCATAAGTGAATTCTCCTGCTTCAAAAATGACAGAGTAATACAGAATCTATGAGTCATGAGTACTTCCAGGGATTGCTGCTTACACATTGTTATGCATGGATTGATCACAAACCATTTTTAGATTGAAACAATGAAAACGTTCCAAGTGCAACCAACAAAATTGTAAACATCCAGAAAAAAACAGATGATATACAAACAGAAGCAACACATTATTATTAAATTAGGTGAATATATGTAATTGCCTGATAGTAGAGCGTATGACCATCTACCCTTTGGGTTATACTACTGGGCACATGTGGAGAAATAATGCTTGAAGGGTTCCTGAGAAACTTCTGCCGGAGCTGGAAGCCTAACCTTGACTGTAGGACTTGAGGCAGATTTCCAGTTCCAATAGAAAGTATGCATTGCAAGTAGCAGAAGTGACTGGAGTCTATTGCAGTCATTTTATCCCCTACACGGTGAAAGCAGTATAAAATACTATATTACAGAGTGATGCTAGCTGCTATAACAGTCAGTGGTTGTTAAAAGGGGATGCATACATAATTATTTTTTTCTTTATTTTTTATGCTCAACAAAAATATTGTTTTATGGACATTTTTGTGGTCAGTGTACCAAGTTTATTAAAGTTGAAAAGTCGTTATTGAAACTAGTACAGTAGAAACTAATAATGTGCCAAATTACGAGTGGATTGCTATTTAGCGTTTTGCTAGAGCGCTAATTTTGCTAGAAGTAAACTTTTTGCGCCCGTTGGTTTGCAATAATATTACAAGTTGAAAAGTTGAACGTTATCACACTCACGGTGATGTATTCCCTATATAAGTCATATGGAGCAAAAAAAGTGGGAAAGAACTAACACCCTACTCGCGCGCTAACCTGACATGAAGAGATGAATATTTCACATTCCAATGTTCTTCACATAGAACAATATGGTATATTTATTAAAAAATACTTTTATATATATATATATATATATATATATATATATATATATATATATATATATATATATACAGGGAGTGCAGAATTATTAGGCAAATTAGTATTTTGACCACATCATCCTCTTTATGCATGTTGTCTTACTCCAAGCTGTATAGGCTCGAAAGCCTACTACCAATTAAGCATATTAGGTGATGTGCATCTCTGTAATGAGAAGGGGTGTGGTCTAATGACATCAACACCCTATATCAGGTGTGCATAATTATTAGGCAACTTCCTTTCCTTTGGCAAAATGGGTCAAAAGAAGGACTTGACAGGCTCAGAAAACTCAAAAATAGTCAGATATCTTGCAGAGACATTTTTGTGGTCAGTGTACCAAGTTTATTAAAGTTGAAAAGTCGTTATTGAAACTAGTACAGTAGAAACTAATAATGTGCCAAATTACGAGTGGATTGCTATTTAGCGTTTTGCTAGAGCGCTAATTTTGCTAGAAGTAAACTTTTTGCGCCCGTTGGTTTGCAATAATATTACAAGTTGAAAAGTTGAACGTTATCACACTCACGGTGATGTATTCCCTATATAAGTCATATGGAGCAAAAAAAGTGGGAAAGAACTAACACCCTACTCGCGCGCTAACCTGACATGAAGAGATGAATATTTCACATTCCAATGTTCTTCACATAGAACAATATGGTATATTTATTAAAAAATACTTTTATATATATATATATATATATATATATATATATATATATATATATATATATATATATATATATATATATACAGGGAGTGCAGAATTATTAGGCAAATTAGTATTTTGACCACATCATCCTCTTTATGCATGTTGTCTTACTCCAAGCTGTATAGGCTCGAAAGCCTACTACCAATTAAGCATATTAGGTGATGTGCATCTCTGTAATGAGAAGGGGTGTGGTCTAATGACATCAACACCCTATATCAGGTGTGCATAATTATTAGGCAACTTCCTTTCCTTTGGCAAAATGGGTCAAAAGAAGGACTTGACAGGCTCAGAAAACTCAAAAATAGTCAGATATCTTGCAGAGGGATGCAGCACTCTTAAAATTGCAAAGCTTCTGAAGCGTGATCATCGAACAATCAAGCATTTCATTCAAAATAGTCAACAGGGTCGCAAGAAGCGTGTGGAAAAACCAAGGCGCAAAATAACTGCCCATGAACTGAGAAAAGTCAAGCGTGCAGCTGCCAAGATGCCACTTGCCACCAGTTTGGCCATATTTCAGAGCTGCAACATCACTGGAGTGCCCAAAAGCACAAGGTGTGCAATACTCAGAGACATGGCCAAGGTAAGAAAGGCTGAAAGACGACCACCACTGAACAAGACACACAAGCTGAAACGTCAAGACTGGGCCAAGAAATATCTCAAGACTGATTTTTCTAAGGTTTTATGGACTGATGAAATGAGAGTGAGTCTTGATGGGCCAGATGGATTGGTAAAGGGCAGAGAGCTCCAGTCCAACTCAGACGCCAGCAAGGTGGAGTACTGGTTTGGGCTGGTATCATCAAAGATGAGCTTGTGGGGCCTTTTTGGGTTGAGGATGGAGTCAAGCTCAACTCCCAGTCCTACTGCCAGTTTCTGGAAGACACCTTCTTCAAGCAGTGGTACAGGAAGAAGTCTGCATCCTTCAAGAAAAACATGATTTTCATGCAGGACAATGCTCCATCACACGTGTCCAAGTACTCCACAGCGTGGCTGGCAAGAAAGGGTATAAAAGAAGAAAATCTAATGACATGGCCTCCTTGTTCACCTGATCTGAACCCCATTGAGAACCTGTGGTCCATCATCAAATGTGAGATTTACAAGGAGGGAAAACAGTACACCTCTCTGAACAGTGTCTGGGAGGCTGTGGTTGCTGCTGCACGCAATGTTGATGGTGAACAGATCAAAACACTGACAGAATCCATGGATGGCAGGCTTTTGAGTGTCCTTGCAAAGAAAGGTGGCTATATTGGTCACTGATTTGTTTTTGTTTTGTTTTTGAATGTCAGAAATGTATATTTGTGAATGTTGAGATGTTATATTGGTTTCACTGGTAAAAATAAATAATTGAAATGGGTATATATTTGTTTTTTGTTAAGTTGCCTAATAATTATGCACAGTAATAGTCACCTGCACACACAGATACCCCCCTAAAATAGCTATAACTAAAAACAAACTAAAAACTACTTCCAAAACTATTCAGCTTTGATATTAATGAGTTTTTTGGGTTCATTGAGAACATGGTTGTTGTTCAATAATAAAATTAATCCTCAAAAATACAACTTGCCAAATAATTCTGCACTCCCTGTATATATACATATATATATATATATATATATATATATATATATATATATATATATATATATATATATATATATATAAATATATATATATATATATATATATATATATATATAATATGAATATATGATATTTTTGCACAATGCATATCTATACATATATATATATATATATTATATATAGAGTATATTATTATAAATAAATAGATATATACAGATATTTATAGGAATATCTATTTAGAAATACTTAGAACATATTCTGCCATGTCCTGAACATTGGAATGTGAAATATTTACAGTAAATACACAGTTAAACACTTTATTAAACAAGAATATTGCATAAATATGATTTTACATGTTTTCATTTACTTAAAGGGACAGTCTAGTCAAAATTAAATGTTTAAGAGTCTGTGAATACAAATATACACATATAAATACATACATACATATGTGTGTGTATATATATATATATATATATATATAATATATATATATACATATATATATATATATATATATATATATATATATATATATATATATATATATATAATCCATTATAGAAGAGGACTGCACTCACTGGATTTGGTATATAAAATAAAAAAATGTATTAAGGTGACGTTTTCGGGGTACGCAGACCCCTTCCTCAGACCAGGCAACAGTGCAAATGAACAGTGTGCAATATAAAGCAACATAGCCCCTCCCATCAAACAATTAGTGAAATTGCGCCAAAACCTATGTAACCATGACAACAGGTGAATCACCTAATTAACATTATTCCTACCTTTACTAATGTGATAGTTAAAAACAGTATAATTGTGCAAACCATATAAGTGTATCTTAAAACTATTCTCAAACAATAAATTACATGACATATGAGTAGCACCTAAAACACTCAAGGTGCACACAAAGAAATAAAATGTCCCCGTACAATGTGATGTGTGACCTACTGAAATAGCTACCACAAAGAAACAACTTAACATTGATAAAGGCAGTCTATAGGAAACAGCGCTCAATAAAAGATAGTTGCAGGACCTAGGCAGTATATCAGCATTTAAACATTAGTGTATCAGTATCTCTCAGTAAAACATACTACTCAGTAAACAAAGGACAAGTAGAGAACAAGGACAAGTAGAGAAAAAGGGCTCAATAAAAGATAGTTGCAGGACCTAGGCAGTATATCAGCATTTAAACATTAGTGCATCAGTATCTCTCAGTAAAACATACTTCTCAGTAAACAAAGGACAAGTAGAGAACAAGGACAAGTAGAGAAAAAGGGCTCAATAAAAGATACTTGCAGGACCTAGGCAGTATATCAGCATTTAAACATTAGTGCATCAGTATCTCTCAGTAAAACATACTTCTCAGTAAACAAAGGACAAGTAGAGAACAAGGACAAATAGAGAAAAAGGGCTCAATAAAAGATAGTTGCAGGACCTAGGCAGTATATCAGCATTTAAACATTAGTGCATCAGTATCTCTCAGTAAAACATACTTCTCAGTAAATAAAGGACAAGTAGAGAAAAAGGACAAGTAGAGAAAAAGGGCTCATAGCCAGAAAAACACGTATGTCAAGATTTAGGCAAGCATGTAGATGTGTGTGTCAATTGTTGAACATCAGTAGGTATATCGTATAGCATCCATAGACAAATCTTAGAGAGAAAGAGGGTGTCATCACACCATCACCGACTACTGAGCCTAAGGGGTAATATAGATAATTTCAAAGCAGTGTGATTGCAATACATACAAAGAGTCAGCAACGTAAGATCGCTATTTATATCTCAAAGGGGAAAAAATATATATATCTCTACCAGCCAGCACTGTCTCTAGTTCAGGTAACTTACTTGGCATGAGATGTGATAGATACTGTCAAAGTGGTTGCAGCGTGTTGCAGAGAGGGAGCTGGAGACAAGATATGTCAGTTAGAAGTTTCAAAAACAGGCGCGGATCAACACAGTCCCGCGTCTGTGTCAACGGTGTCTGCGAGCATGGCTAATTTGCATAGCCGTCTGACATCATCAGGGGGGTGTGTATCAAGCAGTCAGAAAACATAGATGACAGCTAACCGATGTTAGCCGCAACTGCTGGGGCAAGCCAACAAATGATTGTACATACCTACACTTGTAGGAAAGGGGCGAATTGTCTAAACATCTGAGTATATATCACAAAAACAACAGCATAACATTCGTCTATATTGCTTGTATACTTCTATCATATCCCAAAAAGGCTAAGAGAAGCCATCAGACTTGCAGATAGTTGTATGGATCTGAGAGCCTAAGGCCTAGATTTGGAGTTCGGCGGTAAAAGGGCTGTTAACGCTCCGCGGGTTTTTTTCTGGCCGCACCATAAATTTAACTCTGGTATCGAGAGTTCAAACAAATGCTGCGTTAGGCTCCAAAAAAGGAGCGTAGAGCATATTTACCGCAAATGCAACTCTCGATACCAGAGTTGCTTACGGACGCGGCCGGCATCAAAAACGTGCTCGTGCACGAATCTCCCATAGGAAACAATGGGGCAGTTTGAGCTGAAAAAAAACCTAACACCTGCAAAAAAGCAGCGTTCAGCTCTTAACGCAGCCCCATTGTTTCCTATGGGGAAACACTTCCTACGTCTGCACCTAACACTCTAACATGTACCCCGAGTCTAAACACCCCTAACCTTACACTTATTAACCCCTAATCTGCCGCCCCCGCTATCGCTGACCCCTGCATTACACTTTTAACCCCTAATCTGCCGCTCCGTAAACCGCCGCCACCTACGTTATCCCTATGTACCCCTAATCTGCTGCCCTAACATCGCCGACCCCTATGTTATATTTATTAACCCCTAATCTGCCCCCCACAACGTCGCCGACACCTGCCTACACTTATTAACCCCTAATCTGCCGAGCGGACCTGAGCGCTACTATAATAAAGTTATTAACCCCTAATCCGCCTCACTAACCCTATCATAAATAGTATTAACCCCTAATCTGCCCTCCCTAACATCGCCGACACCTACCTTCAATTATTAACCCCTAATCTGCCGACCGGAGCTCACCGCTATTCTAATAAATGTATTAACCCCTAAAGCTAAGTCTAACCCTAACACTAACACCCCCCTAAGTTAAATATAATTTTTATCTAACGAAATAAATTAACTCTTATTAAATAAATGATTCCTATTTAAAGCTAAATACTTACCTGTAAAATACATCCTAATATAGCTACAATATAAATTATAATTATATTATAGCTATTTTAGGATTAATATTTATTTTACAGGCAACTTTGTAATTATTTTAACCAGGTACAATAGCTATTAAATAGTTAAGAACTATTTAATAGTTACCTAGTTAAAATAATAACAAATTTACCTGTAAAATAAATCCTAACCTAAGATATAATTAAACCTAACACTACCCTATCAATAAAATAATTAAATAAACTACCTACAATTACCTACAATTAACCTAACACTACACTATCAATAAATTAATTAAACACAATTGCTACAAATAAATACAATTAAATAAACTATCTAAAGTACAAAAAATAAAAAAGAACTAAGTTACAGAAAATAATAAAATATTTACAAACATAAGAAAAATATTACAACAATTTTAAACTAATTACACCTACTCTAAGCCCCCTAATAAAATAACAAAGCCCCCCAAAATAAAAAATTCCCTACCCTATTCTAAAATACAAATATTACAAGCTCTTTTACCTTACCAGCCCTGAACAGGGCCCTTTGCGGGGCATGCCCCAAGAATTTCAGCTCTTTTGCCTGTAAAAAAAAACATACAATACCCCCCCCCAACATTACAACCCACCACCCACATACCCCTAATCTAACCCAAACCCCCCTTAAATAAACCTAACACTAATCCCCTGAAGATCTTCCTACCTTGTCTTCACCATACCAGGTTCACCGATCCGTCCTGGCTCCAAGATCTTCATCCAACCCAAGCGGGGGTTGGCGATCCATAATCCGGTGCTCCAAAGTCTTCCTCCTATCCGGCAAGAAGAGGACATCCGGACCGGCAAACATCTTCTCCAAGCGGCATCTTCTATCTTCTTCCATCCGATGACGACCGGCTCCATCTTGAAGACCTCCAGCGCGGATCCATCCTCTTCTTCCGACGACTAGACGACGAATGACGGTTCCTTTAAGGGACGTCATCCAAGATGGCGTCCCTCGAATTCCGATTGGCTGATAATCGGAATTAAGGTAGGAATTTTCTGATTGGCTGATGGAATCAGCCAATCAGAATATAGTTCAATCCGATTGGCTGATCCAATCAGCCAATCAGATTGAGCTCGCATTCTATTGGCTGTTCCGATCAGCCAATAGAATGCGAGCTCAATCTGATTGGCTGATTGGATCAGCCAATCGGATTGAACTATATTCTGATTGGCTGATTGGATCCCCGCAAAGGGCCCTGTTCAGGGCTGGTAAGGTAAAAGAGCTTGTAATATTTGTATTTTAGAATAGGGTAGGGAATTTTTTATTTTGGGGGGCTTTGTTATTTTATTAGGGGGCTTAGAGTAGGTGTAATTAGTTTAAAATTGTTGTAATATTTTTCTTATGTTTGTAAATATTTTATTATTTTCTGTAACTTAGTTCTTTTTTATTTTTTGTACTTTAGATAGTTTATTTAATTGTATTTATTTGTAGCAATTGTGTTTAATTAATTTATTGATAGTGTAGTGTTAGGTTAATTGTAGGTAATTGTAGGTAGTTTATTTAATTATTTTATTGATAGGGTAGTGTTAGGTTTAATTATATCTTAGGTTAGGATTTATTTTACAGGTAAATTTGTTATTATTTTAACTAGGTAACTATTAAATAGTTCTTAACTATTTAATAGCTATTGTACCTGGTTAAAATAATTACAAAGTTGCCTGTAAAATAAATATTAATCCTAAAATAGCTATAATATAATTATAATTTATATTGTAGCTATATTAGGATGTATTTTACAGGTAAGTATTTAGCTTTAAATAGGAATTATTTATTTAATAAGAGTTAATTTATTTCGTTAGATAAAAATTATATTTAACTTAGGGGGGTGTTAGTGTTAGGGTTAGACTTAGCTTTAGGGGTTAATACATTTATTAGAATAGCGGTGAGCTCCGGTCGGCAGATTAGGGGTTAATAATTGAAGGTAGGTGTCGGCGATGTTAGGGAGGGCAGATTAGGGGTTAATACTATTTATGATAGGGTTAGTGAGGCGGATTAGGGGTTAATAACTTTATTATAGTAGCGCTCAGGTCCGCTCGGCAGATTAGGGGTTAATAAGTGTAGGTAGGTGTCGGCGACGTTGAGGGGGGCAGATTAGGGGTTAATAAATATAACATAGGGGTCGGCGATGTTAGGGCAGCAGATTAGGGGTACATAGGGATAACGTAGGTGGCGGCGATTTGCGGTCGGAAGATTAGGGGTTAATTATTTTAAGTAGCTTGCGGCGACGTTGTGGGGGGCAAGTTAGGGGTTAATAGATATAATACAGGGGTCGGCGGTGTTAGGGGCAGCAGATTAGGGGTACATAAGTATAACGTAGGTGGCGGTCGGCAGATTAGGGGTTAAAATTTTTAATCGAGTGGCGGCGATGTGGGGGGACCTCGGTTTAGGGGTACATAGGTAGTTTATGGGTGTTAGTGTACTTTAGGGTACAGTAGTTAAGAGCTTTATAAACCGGCGTTAGCCAGAAAGCTCTTAACTCCTGCTATTTTCAGGCGGCTGGAATCTTGTCGTTAGAGCTCTAACGCTCACTGCAGAAACGACTCTAAATACCGGCGTTAGGAAGATCCCATTGAAAAGATAGGCTACGCAAATGGCGTAGGGGGATCTGCGGTATGGAAAAGTCGCGGCTGAAAAGTGAGCGTTAGACCCTTTAATCACTGACTCCAAATACCAGCGGGCGGCCAAAACCAGCGTTAGGAGCCTCTAACGCTGGTTTTGACGGCTACCGCCGAACTCTAAATCTAGGCCTAAGTCTGCCCAAAATGTTCTAATGTATGTTATGAGTACCATATCTATCCAGAGAGCCATATGTGTACGAAACAGTATAGGTATAGGGTTAGTAAATGTACTTAAAGAGAGCATAGTCTACCAGAATGTTGGTGCTAGAGCTAATCATGATACAAAATAAACAACCAAAAATCCTATACTGGTAAAACATATGCCAGAGTCTTGTGCCTGAGTAACATGTTACTCTTACAGTGGGATCCCACTGTAAGAGTAACATGTTACTCAGGCACAAGACTCTGGCATATGTTTTACCAGTATAGGATTTTTGGTTGTTTATTTTGTATCATGATTAGCTCTAGCACCAACATTCTGGTAGACTATGCTCTCTTTAAGTACATTTACTAACCCTATACCTATACTGTTTCGTACACATATGGCTCTCTGGATAGATATGGTACTCATAACATACATTAGAACATTTTGGGCAGACTAAGGCTCTCAGATCCATACAACTATCTGCAAGTCTGACGGCTTCTCTTAGCCTTTTTGGGATATGATAGAAGTATACAAGCAATATAGACGAATGTTATGCTGTTGTTTTTGTGATATATACTCAGATGTTTAGACAATTCGCCCCTTTCCTACAAGTGTAGGTATGTACAATCATTTGTTGGCTTGCCCCAGCAGTTGCGGCTAACATCGGTTAGCTGTCATCTATGTTTTCTGACTGCTTGATACACACCCCCCTGATGATGTTAGACGGCTATGCAAATTAGCCATGCTCGCTGACACCGTTGACACAGACGCGGGACTGTGTTGATCCGCGCCTGTTTTTGAAACTTCTAACTGACATATCTTGTCTCCAGCTCCCTCTCTGCAGCACGCTGCAACCACTTTGACAGTATCTATCACATCTCATGCCAAGTAAGTTACCTGAACTAGAGACAGTGCTGGCTGGTAGAGAGATATATATTTTTTCCCCTTTGAGATATAAATAGCGATCTTACGTTGCTGACTCTTTGTATGTATTGCAATCACACTGCTTTGAAATTATCTATATTACCCCTTAGGCTCAGTAGTCGGTGATGGTGTGATGACACCCTCTTTCTCTCTAAGATTAATCTATGGATGCTATACGATATACCTACTGATGTTCAACAATTGACACACACATCTACATGCTTGCCTAAATCTTGACATACGTGTTTTTCTGGCTATGAGCCCTTTTTCTCTACTTGTCCTTTTTCTCTACTTGTCCTTTATTTACTGAGAAGTATGTTTTACTGAGAGATACTGATGCACTAATGTTTAAATGCTGATATACTGCCTAGGTCCTGCAACTATCTTTTATTGAGCCCTTTTTCTCTATTTGTCCTTGTTCTCTACTTGTCCTTTGTTTACTGAGAAGTATGTTTTACTGAGAGATACTGATGCACTAATGTTTAAATGCTGATATACTGCCTAGGTCCTGCAACTATCTTTTATTGAGCCCTTTTTCTCTACTTGTCCTTGTTCTCTACTTGTCCTTTGTTTACTGAGAAGTATGTTTTACTGAGAGATACTGATGCACTAATGTTTAAATGCTGATATACTGCCTAGGTCCTGCAACTATCTTTTATTGAGCCCTTTTTCTCTACTTGTCCTTGTTCTCTACTTGTCCTTTGTTTACTGAGTAGTATGTTTTACTGAGAGATACTGATACACTAATGTTTAAATGCTGATATACTGCCTAGGTCCTGCAACTATCTTTTATTGAGCGCTGTTTCCTATAGACTGCCTTTATCGATGTTAAGTTGTTTCTTTGTGGTAGCTATTTCAGTAGGTCACACATCACATTGTAGGGGGACATTTTATTTCTTTGTGTGCACCTTGAGTGTTTTAGGTGCTACTCATATGTCATGTCATTTATTGTTTGAGAATAGTTTTAAGATACACTTATATGGTTTGCACAATTATACTGTTTTTAACTATCACATTAGTAAAGGTAGGAATAATGTTAATTAGGTGATTCACCTGTTGTCATGGTTACATAGGTTTTGGCGCAATTTCACTAATTGTTTGATGGGAGGGGCTATGTTGCTTTATATTGCACACTGTTCATTTGCACTGTTGCCTGGTCTGAGGAAGGGGTCTGCGTACCCCGAAACGTCACCTTAATAAAATTTTTTATTTTATATACCAAATCCAGTGAGTGCAGTCCTCTTCTATAATGGATTATTGATATACCTGACTTGGCACCCTGGTTGATGTCCCTATTGCATTGTGAGTGCAGACACACAAGGAAGTTATATATATATATATATATATATATATACTGTACACCTAAGACCTCATATCTTTGAGCACTTATAACTTTTGTTATAAGTGCTCTAATCTCAGATCTGAGGTTGAATTTTCTCACCTAAACTAACAGCCATTCCATAACTGTAGCGCAAACATACTTGCTATGCTAATAACAAAATGGAACCTTAGCAACCACCAACACTTGTTCTACCGATAGCCTCTTTCCTACTTACACTCTGAGGCCAATTTATGAAGCCGTCAACCTCAAATATGCTGGAATTCCACAGCGTAGTTGTGGAGAGCCTGATTCCCCTTATATATCAAACCCTACAGACCGGCAAAAGTTGAAATCTGTGACGCAACATACGATCCGCCGGTCTCAATCTGACACAGATCGATGCTTACGTCATTACAGATGTTCCGAATGCAAATTCGGCACTATCTGACAACTTTTGCTAGTTAACAAATATCTAACTGGTACGCTCGCCACTATTCCGGCCCAGCGTACCTGCTTTTCAATCCGCCGCCCTGGAGGCCGCGGATGCCATAGGAATCAATGGGCGTCTGAAAGCAGAGAAAGCTTATGTTCGATGCTGCCAGATATCCCATTGATTTCTATGGGAGAATAAAAGTTATGTTTACACCTAACACCCTAACATATACCCCGAGTCTAAACACCCCTAATCTGCTGCCCCCTACACTGCAGCCACCTACATTATACTTATTAACCCCTAATCTGCCACCCCTACACCGCCGCCACCTACCTACACTTATTAACCCCTAATCTGCTGCCCCAACACCGCCGCCACCTACATTATACTTATTAACCCCTAATCTTCCGACCCAACACCGCCGCCACCTACATAAAGTTATTAACCCCTATTCCGCCTCTCTCAGACCCCACCGCCACCTACATAATGTTATTAACCCCTATCCCGCTGCTCCCGGACCCCGCCGTCACCACCAAAATAATGTTATTAACCCCTATCCCGCTGCTCCCGGAGCCCACTGCAACTAAATAAATGTATTAACCCCTAAACCTCTGGCCTCCCACATCACTAGCACTTACTAAACCTATTAACCCCTAAACCTCAAGCCCCCCACATCGCCATAAACTAAATTAACCTATTAACCCCTAAACTTAACAACCCACTAACTTTACATTAAAGTTACAACATCACTATCTTATAATAAATTTAAACTTACCTTTAGATTTAAATTTAACTATATTAAACATAGAAACATAGAATTTGACGGTAGATAAGAACCAAAAAGGCCCATCAAGTCTACCCATATTACATGTTACTTTTTCCTTAGGATAGCCTTATGCATGTCCCAGGCATTTTTAAATTATTTTACAGTCTTTGTGTTTACCACCTCAAATGAAAGTTTATTCCATGAATCCACCACCCTTTCTGTAAAAAAATGCTTCCTCAAATTTCTCCTGAATCTGCTACCCTCTAACTTTAGATTGTGACCCCTTGTTTTGGCATTTATTTTTTTGTGAAAAATGCTTTCAGCTTCTATTTTATTAAGTCCCTTCATATATTTGATGGTTTCTATCATGTCACCTCTTCCCCTTCTGTCTTCTAAACTATACATATTTAGATCATAGAGTCTTTCTTTGTATGTTTTATATTTTAGACCATGTACCATTTTAGTAGCCTTCCTTTGGACAGCTTCTAGTTTATTTATATCTTTCTGAAGATATTGTCTCCAGAACTGTACACAGTATTCCAGATTTGGTCTAACTAATGATCTGTAAAGTGGCATAAGAACCTTGCTATTTCTGCTACTAAAACCTCTTCCAATGCAACCAAGCATTTGACTGGCCTTGCTGGCTGCACTGCTGCATTGTGTACCAAATTTTAAATCATCTGAAATAATAATTCCCAAGTCCCTTTCTTCTTTAATTACAGTCAGTAATGTACCATTGAGACTATAATTGGCCTTTGGGTTTTTGGATCCTATATGCATAATTTTGCTCTTGGTAATATTAAATTTCAGATCCCATTTATTTGACCAGTCCTTTAGTTTATTAATATCACAGTTCATTTGATGAACTCCTTCTGGAATATCTACCCTGTTACAATTTTTTTTTATCATCAGCAAACAAGCAAACCTTCCGCTTAAGCCCACTTCCAATATAACTTATGAACATGTTAAACAAAACAGGCCCAAGAACTGACCCTTGGGGAACACCAGTAGTAACTGATACCTCATTTGAATGTACTCCATTAATTGAAACCCTCTGTCGTCTATCTTTAAGCCAGCATTCTACCCACTTAAAAATCTTAGCATCTATTCCAAGGCAATACATTGTGTGAATAAGTTTGTTGTGTGGGACGGGGTCAAATGCTTTGCTAAAATCTAGATATGCAACATCTACGGCTCCTCCCTTGTCTATTATTTTAGTTACATGGTCAAATAAATCAATTAGATTAGTCAGGCATGATCTTCCAGCAGAGAAACCATGCTGTCCTTTGTCTTCTAAGTTGTTTGTCTGAATGAAAGATACAAGTCTTTCCTTTAAAAGAATTTCCATTAATTTCCCTGCAATTGAGGTCAAACTGACTGGCCTATAGTTAGCAGAATCTTCCCTACTACCCTTTTTATGAAGAGGAACTACATTGGCAATTTTCCAGTCTTTTGGAACAACTCTTGTTAGAAGTGACTGACTAAATAAATAAATCAGCTAATGGAGTAGCTATTATGGATCGAAGTTCTCTTAGAACCCTTGGATGAATATTATCTGGACCCACTGACTTATTTACTTTTATTTTTGATAAAGCCCTTGAAACCTCTTCCTCTGTAAATAGAAAAGTACTACTCACATTATTATTTACATTAACATCCCTTAATAGAATCTCACTATCTTTACCATCTGTTGTAAAGACTGAACAAAAATAATCATTTAAACAGTTTGCTATTTGTTTATCATCTTCCACTACTCTATCCTCATTCTTGAGTCTAACTATCCCTTTGTTAGTTTTTCTCTTTTCACTGATATATCTAATGAAGGTTTTGTCACCGTTTTTTACAGATTGTGCTATTTTCTCTTCTGCATCAGCTTTAGCCTTTCTGATTAACTACTTTGTCATCTTTTGATGGGTTCTCCATTTTTCTTTATCCTCTTCTGAGCCAGTGAGTTTGAATTTTTTATAGACTGTCTTTGAAATTAAACTATTAATTAATCTACCCTATTATACTAAAATGTCATTAAACTATATTAAACTATTAATTAATCTACCCTAACTAAAATTACAATAAACTATATTAAACTAATAATTAACCTACCCTAACTGTTATACTAAAATTACATTAAACTACAAATTTAATTAAATATATTATATATTTAAAGATTTAACCCTACTCAAATAATTTAAATCTACTATTAAAAATTGCAAAGTTACAAAAACTAACAACTAAGTTACACAAAATAACAAACAATAAGTTACAAAAAAAATAAACACTAACGGCTATATTACGAGTTTTGCATTAGGCTTAAAAAGCAGCGTTGACCGGTCCCAATGCTCCTTTATTTAATGCCCACTGGTATTACGAGTCTTGCAGGTACAGGTGTAGCACTCACTTTTTTGGCCAGACTTGGAAATACCGCAAATCCACTTACGTAAATTGCGTATCCTCTTTTTTAAATGGAACTTGCATAGCGCCGGTATTACGAGTCTGCAAAAAAGTGAGCGGTAGACCCTCTCCTGTCAAGACTGGCACCACATTTTAAAGTCAGTAGTTAAGAATTTTACACTACAACGCCGTAGCATAAAACTCTTAACTAAAGTGCTAAAAAGTACACTAACACCCCTAAACCGAGGCCCTCCCACATCGCAAACACTAAAAGAACATTTTTAACCCTTAATCTGCCAAACCAGACATCGCCACCACTATAATAAATATATTAACCCCTAAACCGCCGCACTCCCGCCTCGCAAACATTAGTTAAATATTATTAACCCCTAATCTGCCGTCCCTAACATTGCCGCCACTATACTAAAGTTATTAACCCCTAAATCTAAGTCTAACCCTAATCCTACCCCCCTAACTTAAATATAATTTAAATAAATCTAAATAAAATTACTATAATTAACTAGATTTAGAGTTCTGCGTTAGCCTTAAAAAGCAGCGGTAAGGGGTCCTAACACTGCTTTTTAATGCCCGCTGGTATTTAGAGTCAGACAGGAAAGGGTCTACCACACACTTTTTTCCCGCGACTCGAGGTTACCGAAAATCCCCTTACATCAATTGCGTATCCTATCTTTTCTATGGGATTTGCCCAACGCCGGTATTACGAGTCTTGGAAGAAGTGAGCGGTAAAGCCTCTACCGCCAAGACTCCAACCGCAAATAAAAGTCAGTAGTTAAGAGTTTTATGGGCTAACGCCGGAATATAAAGCTCTTAACTACAGTGCTATAAAGTACACTAACACCCATAAACTACCTATGAAACCCTAAACCGAGGCCCCCCACATCACAAACCCTATAATAAAAAATTTTAACCCCTAAACTTCCGACCGGACATCGCCGCCACCTACATTATCCCTATGAACCCCTAATCTGCTGCCCCTAATATCGCTGACACCTATATTTATTACCCCATAATCTGCCCCCCCAACGTCGCCGCCACCTACCTACACTTATTAACCCCTAATCTGCCCTCCCTAACATCGCCGCTACCTACCTACAATTGTTAACCCCTAATCTGCTGCCCCCAACATCGCCGCTACTATAATAAAGTTATTAACCCCTAAACCTAAGTCTAACCCTAACACCCCCCTAAGTTAAATATAATTTAAATAAAACAAAATAAATTTACTATAATTAAATAAATTATTCCTATTTAAAACTAAATACTTACCTATAAAATAAACCCTAATATAGCTACAATATAACTAATAGTTACATTGTAGCTATTTTAGGATTTATATTTATTTTACAGGCAACTTTGTATTTATTTTAACTAGGTACAATAGCTATTAAATAGTTAATAACTATTTAATAGCTACCTAGTTAAAATAATTACAAAATTACCTGTAAAATAAATCCTAACCTAAGTTACAATTACACCTAACACTACACTATCAATAAATTAATTAAATAAATTACCTACAATTATCTAAAATAAAATACAATTAAATAAACTACACTATAGTACAAAAAAAACACTAAATTACAAAAAATAAAAAAATATTACAAGAATTTTAATCTAATTACACCTAATCTAAGCCCCCTAATAAAATAAAAAAGCCCCCCAAAATAATAAAATTCCCTACCCTATACTAAATTACAAAAGCAATCAGCTCTTTTACCAGCCCTTAAAAGGGCTTTTTGCGGGGCATTGCCCCAAAGTAATCAGCTCTTTTACCTGTAAAATAAAATACAAGACCCCCCCAACATTACAACCCACCACCCACACACCCCTACTCTAAAACCCATCCAATCCCCCCTTAAATAAACACTACCCCATTGAAGATCACCCCACCTTGAGCCGTCTTCACCCAACCGGGCCAAACTCTTCATCCGATGCGGGCACAAGTGGTCCTCCAGCCGGGCAGAAGTCTTCATCCTATCCAAGCAGAAGAGGACATCCGGACCGGCAGACATCTTCATCCAAGCACATCTTCTATCTTCATCCTTCCAGCGATGAGCGGCTCCATCTTGAAGACCTCTACTGACGACTACCCGACGATTGACTGGTCCTTTAAATGACATCATCCAAGATGGCGTCCCTCGAATTCCGATTGGCTAATAGGATTCTATCAGCCAATCGGAATTAAGGTAGGAAAAATCTGATTGGTTGATTTAATCAGCCAATCAGATTGAAGTTCAATCCGGATCAGCCAATAGAATGCGAATAGAATTATTTTTTGTAATTTAGTGGGGGGTTTTTTGTACTATAGTTTAGTTTATTTAATTGTATTTTATTTTCGATAATTGTATGTAATTTATTTAATTAATTTATTGATAGAGTATTTAATAGCTATTGTACCTAGTTAAAATAAATACAAAGTTGCCTGTAAAATAAATATAAATCCTAAAATAGCTACAATGTAACTATTAGTTATATTGTAGCTATATTAGGGTTTATTTTATAGGTAAGTATTTAGTTTTAAATAGGAATAATTTATTTAATTATAGTAAATTTATTTTGTTTTATTTAAATTATATTTAATTTAGGAGGGTGTTAGGGTTAGGGTTAGACTTAAGTTTAGGGGTTCATAACTTTATTATAGTAGCGGCGACGTTGGGGGCGGCAGATTAGGGGTTAATAATTGTAGGTAGGTGGCGGCGATGTTAGGGAGGGCAGATTAGGGGTTAATAAAATTTATTATAGTGTTTGCAAGGCGGGAGTGCGGCGGTTTAGGGGTTAATACATTTATTATAGTGGCGGCGATGTCCGGTCGACAGATTTGGGGTTAATAAGTGTAGGTAGGTGGCGGCGATGTTGGGGGGGGCAGATTAGGGGTTAATAAATATAATGTAGGTGTCGGCGATGTTAGGGACAGCAGATTAGGGGTTCATAAGGATAATGTAGGTGGCGGCGGTGTCCGGAGCTGCAGATTAGGGGTTAATAATAAAATGCAGGTGTCAGCGATAGTGGGGGCGGCAGATTAGGGGTTAATAAGTGTAAGGTTAGGGGTGTTTAGACTCGGGGTTCATGTTAGGGTGTAGACTTAGAAAGTGTTTCCCCATAGGAAACAATGGGCTGCGTTAGGAGCTTTTTTGCAGGTGTTAGGTTTTTTTACAGCCAGCTCAGCCCCATTGTTTCCTATGGGGATATCGTGCACAAGCACATTTTTCCAGCTTACCGCTACCGTAAGCAACGCTGGTATTGAGGGTTGAAGTGGAGCTAAATTTGGCTCAACGTTCACTTTTCTGAGGCTAACACAGCCATTCAGAAAACTCGTAATACCAGCATTGTCTTAAGGGTGCACTGGAAAAAAAAGGCTCGTTAGCACCGCAGGTCTTTAACGACAAAACTCCAAATCTAGGTGTAAATTATTCCTATTTAAAACTAAATACTTACCTGTAAAATAAACCCTAAGCTAGCTACAATATAACTAATAGTTACATTGTATCTAGCTTAGGGTTTATTTTTATTTTACAGGTAAGTTTGTATTTATTTTAACTAGGTAGAATAGTTATTAAATAGTTATTAACTATTTAATAAACTACCTAGCTAAATACAAAAGTACCTGTAAAATAAAACCTAACCTAAGTTACACTGACACCTAACACTACACTATAATTAAATTAATTCCCTACATCAAATACAATTAAATAAAATTAGCTAAAGTACAACCCCCCCCCCACTAAATTACAGAAAATAATAAACAAATTACAAGATTTTTAAACTAATTACACCTAATCTAATCCCCCTAACAAAATAAAAAAAGCCCCCCAAAATAAAAAAGCCCTACCCTACACTAAATTACGAATAGCCCTTAAAAGGGCCTTTTGCGGGGCATTTCCCCAAAGTAAGCAGCTCTTTTACCTGTAAAAAAAAATTACAAATCCCCCCAACATTAAAACCCACCACCCACACCCCTTGAAGATCACCTTACCGGGAGAAGTCTTCATCCAACCGGGACAAAGTCCTCAACGAAGCTGGAAGAAGTATTCATCCAGGCCGGGCGAAGTGGTCCTCCAGACGAGCAGAAGTCTTCATCCAGACGGCATCTTTTATCTTCATCCATCCGGCGCGTAGCAGCTCCATCTTCAAGACATCGATGTGGAGCATCCTCTTCGTTCCACGGCGACTGAAGAATGAAGGTACCTTTAAGTGACGTCATCCAAGATGGCATCCCTTCAATTCCAATTGGCTGATAGAATTCTATCAGCCAATCGGAATTAAGGTAGAAAAAAATCCTATTGGCTGATGCAATCTGCCAATATGATTGAGCTGGCATTCTATTGGCTGATTGGAGCAGCCAATAGAATGCCAGCTCAATCCTATTGGCTGTTTGGATCAGCCAATAGGATTGAACTTCAATTCTATTGGCTGATAGCATCAGCCAATAGGATTTTTCCTACCTTAATTCCGATTGGCTGATAGAATTCTATCAGCTAATCGGAATTGAAGGGACGTAATTTTGGATGACGTCACTCAAAGGTACCTTCATTCTTCAGTCACTGTGGAAAGTAGAGGATGCTCCGTGATGGATGTCTTGAAGATGGACCTGCTCCGCGCCGGATGGATGAAGATAGAAGATGCCGTCTGGATGAAGACTTCTGCCCGTCTGGAGGACCACTTCTGCCGGATTCGTTGAGGACTTCGGCCCGGTTGGATAACGACTTCTCCCGGTAAGGTGATCTTCAAGGGGTTAGTGTTTTTTTTAAGGGGATACTGGGTGGGTTTTAGAGTAGGGTTGGTTGTGTGGGTGGTGTGTTTTAATGTAGGGGGGGATTTGCAATTTTTTTTACAGGTAAAAGAGCTGATTACTTTGAGGCAATGCCCCGCAAAAGGCCCTTTTAAGGGCTATTTGTAATTTAGTGTAGGGTAGGGCTTTTTATATTTTTGGGGGGCTTTTTTATTTTGTTAGGGGGATTAGATTAGGTGTAATTAGTTTAAAAATCTTGTAATTTGTTTATTATTTTCTGTAATTTAGTGTTTTTTTTTTTTTGTACTTTAGCTAATTTTATTTAATTGCATTTAATTGTATTTAATTTAGGGAATTAATTTAATTATAGTGCAGTGTTAGGAGTTAGTGTAACTTAGGTTAGGTTTTATTTTACAGGTAGTTTTGTATTTATTTTAGCTAAGTAGTTTATTAAATAGTTAATAACTACCTAGTTAAAATAAATACAAACCTGCCTGTAAAATAAATATAAACCCTAAGCTAGATACAATGTAACTATTAGTTATATTGTAGCTAGCTTAGGGTTTATTTTACAGGTAACTATTTAGTTTTAAATAGGAATAATTTAGTTAATTATAGTAATTTTATTTGGATTTATTTAAATTATATTTAAGTTAGGGGGGTTAGGGTTAGACTTAGGTTTAGGGGTTAATATGTTTATTATAGTTGCGGCGACGTTGTGGGCGACAGATTAGGGGTTAATAAATATAATGTAGGTGTCAGCGAAATTGGGGGCGGCAGATTAGGGGTTAATAAATATAATGTAGGTGTCGGCGATGTTGGGGGCAGCAGATTAGGGGTTCATAAGTATAATGTATTTGGTGGCGGTGTCCGGAGTGGCAGAATAGGGGTTAATAATATAATTTAGGAGTCGGCAATTAGAGGTTAATAAGTGTAAGATTAGGGGTGTTTAGACTTGGGGTTCATGTTAGGGTGTTAGGTGTAGACATAAATTTTATTTCCCCATAGGAATCAATGGTGCTGCGTTAAACGCTGCTTTTTTGCAGGTGTTAAGACTTTTTTTCATCCGGCTCTCCCCGTTGATTCCTATGGGGAAATCGTGCACAAGCACCTTACACCCAGCTCACCGCTGACTTAAGCAGCGCTGATATTGGAGTGAGATGTGGAACAAAATTTTGCTCTACGCTCACTTCTTGTCTTTTAGCGCGGGGTTTGTAAAAACCCGTAATACCAGCGCTGTAGGTAAGTGAGCGGTGAGCATAAACTGCTCGTGAGCACCGCACCCCTCATAACGCAAAAATCGTAATCTAGCCGTAAATTACACAAAATAAAAAATAAATTATCAAATATTTAAACTAATTACACCTACTCTAAGAGCCCTAAGAAAATAAAAAAGCCAACCCAAAATGAAAAAAAAAAAAAAACCTAGCCTACAATAAACTACCATTGGCCTGTAAAAGAGCCTTTTGCGGGGCATTGCCCCAAAGAAATCAGTTCTTTTACCTGTAAAAAAAATACAAATACCCCCAACAGTAAAACCCACCACCCACACAATAAACCCCCCAAATAAAAACCTAATCTAAAAAACCTAAGCTCCCCATTGCCAAAGGGCATTTGGATGGGCATTGCCCTTAAAAGGGCATTTAGCTCTTTTTTCGGTGCCCAAATTAAAACCCACCCAATAAACTCTTTAAAAACCTAACACTAACCCCTGAAGATCCACTTACAGTTTCTGAAGAGCCGACATCCATCCTCAACGAATCAGCAGAAGTCCTCATCGAAGCCGGCAGAAGTCTTCATCCAAGCGGGCCAAAGTCTTCATCCAACCGGGCAGAAGTCTTCATCCAGACGGCATCTTCTATCTTCATCCATTCAGCACGGAGTGGCTCCATCTTCAAGACATCCGGCGCGGAGCATCCTCTTCTTTCAACGTCTTCTTTACAATGAGGTTTGCCTTTAAATGATGTCATCCATGATGGCGTCCCTTAGATTCCGATTGGCTGATAGAATTGAGCTCACATTCTATTGGCTCTTTCAATCAGCCAATAGAATGCAAGCTCAATCCTATTGGCTGATTGGATCAGCCAATAGGATGAAAGCTCCATCCTATTGGCTGATTGCAACAGCCAATAGGATTTTTTTCTACCTTTATTCCGATTGGCTGATAGAATTCTATCAGCCAATAGGAATCTAAGGGACGACATCTTGGATGACGTCATTTAAAGGCAAACCTCATTGTAAAGAAGACGTTGAAAGAAGAGGATGCTCCGTGCCGGATGTCTTGAAAATGGAGCTGCTCCGCGCCAGATGGATGAAGATAGAAGATGCCGTCTAGATGAAGACTTCTGCCCGGTTGGATGAAGACGTCGGCCCGCTTGGATGAAGACTTCTGCCGACTTCGATTAAGACTTCTGCCGCTTCGTTGAGGATGGATGTCGGCTCTTCAGAAACTGTAAGTGAATCTTCGGGGGTTAGTGTTAAGCTTTTTTAAGGGTTTATTGGGTGGGTTTTAATTTTAAATTAGGGTTTGGGTTTTTGAAAAAGAGCTAAATGCCCTTTTAACGGCAATGCCCATACAAATGCCCTTTTTAGGGCAATGAGGATCTTAGGTTTTTTAGATTAGGTTTTTATTTGGGGGGTTTGGTTGTGTGGATGGTGGGTTTTACTGTTGGGGGGGTATTTGTATTTTTTATTTACAGGTAAAAGCTGATTTCTTTGGGGCAATGCCCCACAAAAAGCCCTTTTAAGGGCCATTGGTAGTTTATTGTAGGCTAGGGTTTTTTTATATTTTGGGGGTGCTTTTTTATTTTCATAGGGCTCTTAGATTAGGTGTAATTAGTTTAAATATTTGATCATTTATGTTTTATTTTGTGTAATTTAGTGTTTATTTTTTTTTATAACTTAGTTTTTATAACTTGTTTGTTATTTTTGTAACTTAGTTGTTAGTTTTTTGTAACTTTGTAATTTTTAATAGTAGATTTAAATTTTTTGATTAGGGTTAGGTTTTTAAATATATAATATAGTTAATTTAATTTGTAGTTTAATGTAATTTTCGTATAAAAGTTAGGGTAGATTAATTATTAGTTTAATATAGTTTAATTTAAATTTAGTATAATAATTAGGGTAGGTTCATTATTAGTTTAATATAGTTTAATGTAATTTTAGTATAATAGTTAGGGTAGATTAATTATTAGTTTAATATAGTTTAATGTAATTTTAGTATGATAGGGTATGTTAATTATTAGTTTAATATAGATTAATTTAAATCTAAAGGTAAGTTTAAATTTATTATAAGATAGGGATGAGTTTATATTTAATATAAAGTTAGCGGGTTGTTAGGTTTAGGGGTTATTAGGTTAATTTAGTTTATGGTGATGTGGGGAGCTGGCAGTTTAGGGGTTAATAGGTTTAGTAAGTGGTAGTGATGTGGGAGGCCAGAGGTTTAGGGGTTAATACATTTGCGGCGAGATTACAAATCTTGCCTTAGCCTTTTAACGCCCACTGGTATTACGAATCAGGCAGGAAAGGGTCTACCGGTCACTTTTTTTCCGCGATTTTAGCTTACCGCAAATCCCCTTACGTCAATTGCGTATCCTATCTTTTTAATGGGATTTGCCTAACGCCGGTATTACGATCGCCTGAAAAAGTGAGCGGTAGACCCTCTCCTGTCCAGACTCCTACAGCATTTAAAAGTCAGTAGTTAGGAGTTTTATGGGCTAACGTCGTAACATAAAACTCTTAACTAAAGTGATAAAAAGTACACTAACATCATTAAACTACCTATTAACCCATAAACTGAGCCCCTCCCCCACATCGGAAACACTTAATTAAAATGTTTAACCCCTAATCTGCCGACCGGACATCGCCGCCACTTTAATAAATATATTAAACCCTAAACCGCCTCACTCCCGCCTCGCAAACACTAGTTAAATTTTATCAACCCCTAATCTGCCATCCCTAACATCGCTGACACCTACCTACATTTATTAACCCCTAATCTTCCGACCCCAGCGTCGCCGCTACTATATTACATTTATTAACCCCTAAACCTAAGTCTAACCCTAAGTCTACCCCCCCTAACTTAAATATAATTTAAATTAAACAAAATAAATTTAAAATAATTCAATAAATTAATCATATTTAAAACTAAATGCTTACCAATAAAATTAACCCTAAGCTAGCTACAATATAACTAATAGCGATGTCGCGAACCTAAAATTTTGCGTTTGCAAACAGCGAACGCGAACTTCCGCAAAAGTTCGCGAACCGGCGAACCGGGTGAACCGCCATTGACTTCAATAGGCAGGCGAATTTTAAAAGCCACAGGGACTCTTTCTGGCCACAAAAGTGATGGAAAAGTTGTTTCAAGGGGACTAACACCTGGACTGTGGCATGCCGGAGGGGGATCCATGGCAAAACTCCCATGGAAAATTACATAGTTGATGCAGAGTCTGTTTTTAATCCATAAAGGGCATAAATCACCTAACATTCCTAAATTGTTTGGAATAACGTGCTTTAAAACATCAGGTATGATGTTGTATCGTTCATGTAGTGTAAGGGTTATGCCCGCTTCACAGTGACAGACCAAACTCCCCGTTTAACGCACCGCAAACAACCGCAAACAGTCCATTTGCACAACCGCAAACTCCCCATAGATCAATAGATGCAATAGATACATTTGATGATAGATACGATAGATAGATTTGATAGATAAATAGATAGATTTGATAGATAGATAATTTCCCAGACAGAGAATTATAAGACGGGCGGCCTGGGGCCCATGGTAAGGTTCCCAGAGGCAGTTGCAGTGCCCGAGGCTCTGATTAGAACAGAGCACTCTGTGTATCTGCCCTCGGCCGAAATCGAAACATTCTTTACCTTTCTGCCTGTCGGGCAAATGTCCGTCTGCCAAATGTCCGTCTGCCAAATGTCCGTTTGCCAAATGTCCTTCTGCATTTTGTCAGAGCACCGCGTGCAATCTACTGTGCCACCAGATAGGAGTGGTGTGTTAACTAGTACTATTCTTATCAGTTTAATCCCTGTTATGTCCCCTATCAGGGGACGTGTATATGGCATGGATTTTAGGAACCGGGAGATGGAAAAAGATGCTTGGACACCCAATACAGGTCGTTCTCCTTCAGCCTTTTTCTATGAGGGTCCCCGACCCTCAACAGGAACGACAGCATGAAAGACCCTATATACCATGACTTCCTTTTGCACAATCGAGTACAGGTATGGCATTGTTTTTAGGAACCCGGAGATAATTTTTAGGAACCGGGAGATGGAAAAAGATGATTGGTCGGTCCTCCTACTTCAAATTTGGGGTACTGCGCGTGCAATCTACTGTGCCACCAGATATGAGTGGTGTGTTAAGTAGTACTATTCTTAGCAGTTTAATCCCTGTTATGTGCCTTTTTTTTGGTTTGGGTTTTGAAGCCACAGTGCAGCACCAGAGGCCAGAAAAATTAGGCATGTACACATGCCTGAAAAATTAGGTATTGTTGCAGCCGCTGCTGTAGCAGCGGCCAGAAAAATTGATGTTTGTTTGACAGTTAGAAAGTGCCCTAAAACATTGCGGCTTGAACCCCAGTTGTTGGCGGATAAGTCACGCAAGTCATCCGGCATTCGAAGATAAAATACAGCAGCGTGTGGACCATTTTTAGCCCAAGGCAGCTCATCTCATCAGGCCTTTTTTACTCGAATGTATCGCCCAATGTCAGTCCCTTCGGGATCCATCCCTCATTTATTTTAATAAAGGTGAGATAATCAAGACTTTTTTGACCTAGGGGACTTCTCTTCTCAGTGACAATACCTCCTGCTGCACTGAAGGTCCTTTCTGACAGGACACTTGAAGCGGGGCAGGCCAGAAGTTTGATTGCAAATTGGGATAGCTCAGGCCACAGGTTAAGCCTGCACACCCAGTAGTCAAGGGGTTCATCGCTCCTCAGAGTGTCAAGATCTGCAGTTAATGCGAGGTAGTCTGCTACCTGTTGGTTGAGTCGTTCTCTGAGGATGGATCCTGAAGGGCTGTGGTGATGCATAGGAGTTAAAAAGGTCTGCATGTCCTCCATCAACAACACGACTGGAAAGTGTCCTGTCCTTGCCAGCGGGGTCGTGGGAGGAGGAGTATTACTTTCATCTCTTCCCCTGTTAGATTCCCGTTGTGCTGTGACATCACCCTTATACGTTGTGTAAAGCATACTTTTTCATTTATTTTTGAACTGCTCCATTCTTTCCGACTTGCGGGAATTTGGTAACATTTCAGTCACTTTATGCTTATACCGGGGGTCTAGTAGCGTGGACACCCAGTACAGTTCGTTCTCCTTCAGCTTTTTTATACAAGTGTCCCTCAACAGGCACAACAGCATGAAAGACCCCATTAGCACAAGGTTGGATGCCGAGCTACTCATGTCCCGTTCCTCATCCTCACTGATCTCACTGAAGGTATCTTCTCCCCCCCAGCCACGTACAACACCATGGGTACCAGATAGGTGACAACAACGAGCACCCTGGGATGCCTGTTGTGCTTGGTCTTCCTCCTCCTCCTCCTCAAAGCCACATTCCTCCTCTGACTCCTCTTCCTCACAATCCTCTTCCTGCGTTGCCGCTGGTCCAGCAAGCGATGCTGATAAGGCTGTTTCTGGTGGTGATGGAGACCACAACTCTTCCTCTTCCTCTTCACGCTCATCTACGGCCTGATCCAGCACTCTTCGCAGGGCACACTCCAGGAAGAAAACAAATGGTATGATGTCGCTGATGGAGCCTTCGGTGCGACTGACTAGGTTTGTCACCTCCTCAAAAGGACGCATGAGCCTACAGGCATTGCGCATGAGCGTCCAGTAACGTGGCAAAAAAATCCCCAGCTCCCCAGAGGCTGTCCTAGCACCCCGGTCATACAAATACTCGTTAACAGCTTTTTCTTGTTGGAGCCGGCGGACGAACATTAGGAGTGTTGAATTTCAACGTGTCGGGCTGTCGCAAATCAAGCGCCTCACTGGCAGGTTGTTTCACCGCTGGATATCTGACAAGTGCGCCATGGCCATGTAGGAATGCCTGAAATGGCCACACACCTTCCTGGCCTGCTTCAGGATGTCCTGTAAGCCTGGGTACTTATGCACAAAGCATTGTACAATCAGATTACACACATGTGCCATGCACGGCACATGTGTCAACTTGCTAAATTTCAATGCCGCCATCAAATTACTTCCATTGTCAGAAACCACTTTGCCGATCTCCAGTTGGTGCGGAGTCAGCCACTGATCCACCTGTGCATTCAGGGCGGACAGGAGTGCTGCTGCGGTGGGACTCTCTGCTTTCAGGCAGGTCAACCTCAAGACGGCGTGACACTGCCGTATCCGAGATGTGGAATAGTACCTGGGGAGCTGGGGGGGTGCCGTTGATGTGGAGCAAGACGCAGCAGTAGAAGAGGACTCAGCCGAGGAAGAGGTTATGGAAGAGGATGGAGTAGGAGGAGTAGAGGAGGTGGCAGCAGGCCTGCCTGCAAGTCGTGGCGGTGTCACCAACTCCTCTGCAGAGCCAGGCATTCCATGCTTGGCAGCCGTCAGCAGTTTTACCCAATGCGCAGTGTAGGTGATATACCTGCCCTGACCATGCTTTGCAGACCAGCTATCAGTGGTAAGATGGACCCTTGCCACAACACTGTGTACCAGACATGCCATTACTTCCTTTCGCATAATCGAGTACAGGTTGGGGATTGCCTTTTGTGCAAAGAAATTTCGCCCAGGTACCTTCCACTGCGGTGTCCCAATAGCTACAAATTTTTTGAACGCCTCAGACTCCACCAGCTTGTATGATAAAAGCTGGCAGGCTAACAGTTCAGACAAGCCAGCAGTCAGATGCCGGGCAAGGGGGTGACTTGGTGACATTGGCTTCTTATGCTCAAACATGTCCTTGACAGACACCTGACTGTGGGCAGATGAGCAGAAACTGCTCCGGAAGAGAGACGGATTGGCGGATGGTTGAGAGGGGGCAAGGAGCACAGCAGTGGTTGACGTGGCTGAAGATGCTGGACCAGGAGGAGGATGGCGGCTTTGAGTTTGTGTGCTGCTTGTCCTCATGTGTTCATCCCATAGGCGTTTGTGATGTGAGATCATGTGCCTTCGCAAAGCAGTTGTACCTAGGTGGGTGTTGGACTTCCCACGACTCAGTTTATTTTGGCACAGGTTGCAAATGGCATTGCTGTTGTCAGAGGCAGACACATAAAAAAAATGCCACACTGCTGTGCTCTGCGATGACGGCATTCTGGTGGTGGCAACAGCATGCGTTGATTGGCGTGCTGTCTGGCTGACCTCAGGTGCCGATGCATGCTGTCTGACTGTGCCACTAGCTCCTTGCGACGACCTCCCCCTGCTTCCAACTCGTCTCCTCCTCCTGCTCCTCTCTGTCTCCCCATCTGAACTTTCCACCTGTTCTTCTTCTCTTCTACCGGGCGCCCACGTGACATCCACGGACGCATCGTCATCATCAACCCCTTCACTTGTATCTGACAACTCCACAACGGAAGCAACGGCGGGTACAACATCATCATCATCATCATCACACCGTGCGTCGTCCATGTCTGTAATGCTGCCTGACTGAGACATATCACAGTTATCTACATCCTCTATCAATGATTGTAAGATTAGAACTGGGATCTAGACCTCAGCTGCAGAATTGTTTTACAAAAGTGGTTGTTGTTTCACCTTCTTTAGGAGCGTAGCTATTGTTCAGGTATGCTCAAGTAATAAAGTGAATTTAATTAGTAGGTGGTAAATACTCAGGTCTGATATTTGTCAGATGGTATAGAGATCTGAGGTTGTGCTAAAAGTGTTGGTGACTTCACCTTTGGTCTGAGCAGATTGGATGTCAGATAAGTACAGAGAAGTAATAGGTAGAAGTGTAAATGCCAAGTTAGTACCAGTCCAGCACAGTAGGGGTTACTGGAGAGAGTGATGATACACAGCGCAGCTCCTACCTCTGAATACCCAGTGTGTATCTGCCTGTCAGCACTAGGTAGCGTGATGGCTGTGTGCACAGCTCCTACCTCTGAATAGACTGTGTGAATCTGCCTGTCAGCACAGGATATGCTGATGGCTGTGTGCGCAGCTCCTACCTCTGAATAGACTGTGGGAATCTGCCTGTCAGCACAGGATATGCTGACAGCAGAATTGTAGCAGAGTTCAGTTTATGCAAGGGAAAGGTGGAACAGCTGAATCTGTAGTTGGAAGCTGTTCAGAGGGTAATTGTGAAAGTTCTCTTTGCAAAGGGAATTATAGAAGAGGATTCCTTAGAATCTGAGGCTCAGAGTAATTTGAGAAATAGGATGTCCTATACTTATAATCCAAGTTAGGAGCAGTTCAGGAACAAAACAAATTACCAAGCACTTGTCTGCAGGTGTGCTGGTACTGATATAGGTAAAAAGGGTGGAGTTACTAGGTGAGCAGAAGTTTAACCCTTACAGGATCCCCCTCTCAGGCAAGCTGTCCCATGGCTTGCGGACGGGGGCGATCAGGATGCCTCCGATGGAACAAGGCAACCAATCTCGGTGCATGAATGTTAACCGAGGGTTCCCAGGAGTCGTCCTGACTGGTGTAGCCCTTCCAGCGAACCAGGTACTGTATGCCACCGTTATGATGTCTGGAATCTACGAGTTCTTCAACTTCGAATTCATCGGGTAAATCCTGAATTGGGTCAGAGGGAAGTACAACACTGGTGTCCCTCATAAGTCTAGCAGGTTTTATCAGTGAGACATGGAATGTGGAATGGATGTGCAAACTAGGAGGTAGACCCAGAGTGACTGCATTTTCGTTTACCAATTTAGTTATGGGAAACGGACCTATGAACTTCCTGGCAAGTTTCTTAGCAGGAATGTTCAAATGTAGATTTTTGGTTGAAAGCCAAACGAAATCACCAATAGAGAATTCTGGAGATGGCCTTCTCCTCTGGTCATAATATTTCTTTTGAGAATCTTGAGCCTGTTTGATGTTATCTTGAAGAGTCCTAAAGACCTCCAGCATGGAGTTAGTCAACTGGTCTACCTGTGGAGAGTCTGAGACAACACCTGGGGCTAAAGAAAATGTAGGGTGAAACCCATGGTTGGCGAAGAAAGGTGACATCTTAGTACTGGCATTGCTTGCATCATTATAGGCATATTCGGTGAGAGGTAAATATTCCTCCCAATCATGTTGATGTTGCGAACAGTAACACCGGAGGTACTGCTCAAGCCATTGGTTTGTTCTTTCCACCTGTCCATTCGTCTGTGGATGATAGGAAGACGAGAAACTATGGTCGATCTGCAGGATTCTGCAAAGATGTCTCCAGAAGTTAGATGTGAACTGTGTCCCTCTGTCCGAATACAGTGTTGAAGGGATTCCATGTAATTTGATTATATGCTTGACAAATAGTGTTGCTGTCTCCGCTGCTGTAGGGAGTTTATGGAATGGCACAAAGTGTGCCATCTTGGTGAGATGATCAATGACTACAAGGATTGTTGTTTGTAAATTCGAGACTGGTAATTCTACAATAAAATCTAAACCAACATGTTGCCATGGTTTCTCTGGAATGGGTAGAGGTAACAGAAAACCAAATGGGCTTTCATTTTCGTTTTTGCAGGTTGTACAGATAAGGCAACTACTTATGTGTTCCTTTATTGAGTCCTTTAACCCAGGCCACCAAAATTCTCGTGTTATCCGTTCTGAAGTGCATCTCACTCCCTGATGTCCGGATAGAGGGGTATCATGGAACAAGTGAATCAATTGTTGTCTAAGACTAACTGGGATATACAATTTTTCATTGTGGTAGTAGAGGCCATTGGAATGTAGAGTGACCTGATCCTTTGGTAAAGCGGAATCAGATTTTAGTGCCTCCACGATTTGTTTTGAGTAGGAAGATATAACACCTAAGAAGCATTCTGGAGGTATCATAGATTTTTGTGTTGAGGTTTCTGGGGGTTTGTCCTCTTTTCATGACAAGGCATCTGCCTTGCCATTCTTGTTTGCTGGTCGGTAGATTATATTGAAGTTGAACCTGGCAAAATACAGGCTCCATCTCACCTGTCTTGCGGAAAGGGTCTTGTTGGTTTGTAAATACTCCAGGTTTTTATGATCAGTGTAGATCACCAATGGATGGAGAGTGCCCTCGAGAAGATGCCTCCAATGTTCTAGTGATCTCTTTATTGCAAGGAGTTCTTTGTCACCAATGGGATAGTTTCTCTCAGCTGGTGACATGACTTTAGACAGGTAAGCTACTGGATGGAGTGGGGTGGCCGGTGTCTCTCGTTGTGACAGTACAGCTCCGATGGCATAATCAGAGGAATCCACCTCAAGAGTGTAAGGTAGCTCAGGATTGGGAAATTTCAAGATTGGAGCTGTAGTAAAGCGGGACTTCAATTCTAGGAAAGCATTATTTGCTTGAGGAATCCAGCGGAATTGTGTAGATCCAGATAGTGTTGAGAGAGGTTTTGTGATTTTCGAGAAATTCTTAATAAATTTGCGATAATAATTCGCAAAACCTAGGAAGCGTTGGAGCTCCTTTTTTGTTGTGGGCTTTTTCCATTCAATGACTGTCTGTACTTTATTTTGTTCCATCTCAATTCCTGCTGGAGAGATATGGTACCCTAAGAATGAAATTTGGTTAGTGTGGAAACCACATTTCTCTGGCTTGGCGTACAGATGATGAGTACGTAAGCGGGAGAGGACCCAACGGACATGTTTAATATGTTCGGATATATTTTTTGAGTAGATTAAGATGTTGTCTAAATATATCACGATACATACGTCTAAGAGATCCCTAAAAATATCATTGATAAAAAATTGGAACGTTGCTGGGGCGTTGCAAAGCCCAAATGGCATCACGAGATATTCGTAGAGGCCGTATCTGGTACGGAACGCAGTGAGCCATTCATCACCGTCTCTAATGCGGACTAAATTATAGGCTCCACGTAGGTCAAGCTTTGTAAAAACAGTAGCTTGATGCAATCTTTCTATAAGTTTGGGAATTAACAGAAGGGGGTACCTATTTTTAATAGTCCTCTTATTAAGTTCCCGATAGTCTATTATGGGACGTAGAGATGAATCTTTGTTTTTGACAAAAAAATCCCCGCACCAGCTGGGGAGGTGGATGGTCGTATGAACCCCTTACGTATGTTTTCATCCAAATATGTTTTCAGATAATAAAATTCTGGCTTACTTAGAGAGTACAAATGTCCGTAAGGAACTACTGCTCCAGGCTGGAGATCTATCGGGCAGTCATAGACTCGATGCGGCGGTAGTGCCTCAGCCTCTTTTTTACTGAATACATCAACGAAATCGGTGTATTCTTTGGGTAGTGTGAGTTCATTTTCCTGTAGATGTAAGAGTAAACCCTGATGTGGATAGCAGGTTGTCTTGCAAAATGTGGATGTGAAATCGACGGACAAGTCCTTCCAATTAATTTGGGGCTGATGTAATTGCAGCCAACTTAGGCCTAAAATAATAGGGAACAATGGTGAGGGTAGGATATCGAATGTAAGATATTCGGTGTTCCCTGAAGGTGTTTGTACATGTAAAGGTTTCGTCTGCTGTGTAATGGGACATGTGGAGATATTGGTACCATCAATAAGGCGAATAGACACAGGTTGTTGCTTGCAAACAAAAGGAATTTTATTGACAGCTACAACATCTTTATCTATATAGTTGCCGTAGGCTCCGCTGTCTACTAAGGCATTAGTCGTCAGTCTGTTTTGGTCCCACTGTAAATGGAGAGAGAGATAACAATAAGGGGAATTGCTCTGACAGGTATGTGCAGTGTGAATGTGATGGAACTTACTTTTCCTTGATTTTTGAAGTACTGGACACTCTTTTACGGTGTGGCTGGGATTTGCGCAGTACATACAGAGGTACTGTGTTCTCCTTCGGTTCCGTTCTTCTGAGGTAAGGGGACCTCTAATCACACCTATGTCCATAGGTTCGACCGTATTCTTGCAGGAAGTTGCTGGTCTTACATAATTCGAGGGTTTAGATGTGCTTTCTGGCGTACCCCTCTCACTTCTCCTCTCTCGCAGCCTACGATCTATTTGTATCGTCAGCTTCATTAATCCTTCCAAGGTATCGGGAAGCTCTGCACGGGCTAACTCATCCTTAATAGGATCTGACAGGCCTACCCTGTATTGATTTTTTAGCACAATGGCGTTCCACTGCGAGTCGGTTGAATACAGTTTGAATTCCGTAATATAATCTTCAACCTGTCTTCGGCCTTGTTTGAGGCCTCTCATATTGGATTCTGCAGTTAACTGTAAGTTAGAATCAACATAAAGTTCATCCATTGTAGCAAGAAATTGTGGGAAGGAGGTTAAGACTGGATCATTGGCTTCATACAGTGTATCCGCCCAAACCCTTGGTTCGTCATGTAAGAAAGATATCATAGTTAGTACTTTGATTTTATCTGTACTGTAGGTTTTTGGCTTCAATTGAAATAACAGAGTGCAAGCATTTTTAAAATGTCTATAATTCTTGCGATTACCTGAGAAGGTATCTGGCAGCGAGACTTGAGGTTCTATGGTAGGCTCTGAAGAGGATGCTTTTGGAGTGAGGGAGTCACTTATTATACCTCTTAAGGTCTGGTTCTCAACTTGAAGCTCCCTGAGTCCCTGTGAGAGCTGGTCCACTCTCTGAGAAAGATTATACACCACTTGTGGCAATTCTGCTGGGTCCATTTTATGGCTTGGTAATATGTAAGATTAGAACTGGGATCTAGACCTCAGCTGCAGAATTGTTTTACAAAAGTGGTTGTTGTTTCACCTTCTTTAGGAGCGTAGCTATTGTTCAGGTACACTCAAGTAATAAAGTGAATTTAATTAGTAGGTGGTAAATACTCAGGTCTGATATTTGTCAGATGGTATAGAGATCTGAGGTTTTGCTAAAAGTGTTGGTGACTTCACCTTTGGTCTGAGCAGATTGGATGTCAGATAAGTACAGAGAAGTAATAGGTAGAAGTGTAAATGCCAAGTTAGTACCAGTCCAGCACAGTAGGGGTTACTGGAGAGAGTGATGATACACAGCGCAGCTCCTACCTCTGAATACCCAGTGTGTATCTGCCTGTCAGCACTAGGTAACGTGATGGCTGTGTGCGCAGCTCCTACCTCTGAATAGACTATCGCCTAGATTTAGAGTTCTGCATCCAAAGGGGTGCGTTAGCTACGCATGCTTTTTTTCTCCCGCACCTTTTAAATACTGCTGGTATTTAGAGTTCACAGAATGGCTGGGTTTTCAGTGCGTTAGGCTCCAAAAAGGGAGCGTAGAGCATAATTTAACGCCACTGCAACTCTAGATACCAGCGGTGCTTACGGACGCGGCCAGCTTCAAAAACGTGCTCGTGCACGATTCCCCCATAGAAAACAATGGGGCCATTTGAGCTGAAAAAAAACCTAACACCTGCAAAAAAGCAGCGTTCAGCTCCTAACGCAGCCCCATTGTTTTCTATGGGGAAACACTTCCTACGTCTGCACCTAACACTCTAACATGAACCCCGAGTCTAAACACCCCTAACCTTACACTTATTAACCCCTAATCTGCCGCCCCCGCTATCGCTGACACCTGCATATTATTATTAACCCCTAATCTGCCACTCCGTACACCACCGCCACCTACATTATAGCTATGTACCCCTAATCTGCTGCCCCTAACACCGCCGACCCCTATATTATATTTATTAACCCCTAATCTGCCCCCCACAATGTCGCCCCCAGCTACCTACACTTATTAACCCCTAATCTGCCGAGCGGACCGCACCGCTACTATAATAAAGTTATTAACCCCTAATCCGCCTCACTCCCGCCTCAATAACCTATAATAAATAGTATTAACCCCTAATCTGCCCTCCCTAACATCACCGACATCTAACTTCAATTATTAACCCCTAATCTGCCGACCGAATCTCGCCGCTACTGTAATAAATGGATTAACCCCTAAAGCTAAGTCTAACCCTAACACTAATACCCCCCTAAGTTAAATATAATTTAAATCTAACTAAATAAATTAACTCTTATTAAATAAATTATTCCTATTTAAAGCTAAATACCTGTAAAATAAACCCTAATATAGCTACAATATAAATTATAATTATATTATAGCTATTTTAGGATTAATATTTATTTTACAGGTAACTTTGTATTTATTTTAACAAGGTACAATAGCTATTAAATAGTTAAGAACTATTTAATAGCTAAAATAGTTAAAATAATTACAAAATTACCTGTAAAATAAATCCTAACCTAAGTTACAATTAAACCTAACACTACACTATCAATAAATTAATTAAATAAAATACCTACAATTACCTACAATTAAACCTAACACTACACTATCAATAAATTAATTAAATAAAATACCTACAATTACCTACAATTAAACCTAACACTACACTATCAATAAATTAATTAAATACAATACCTACAAATAAATACATTTAAATAAACTAACTAAAGTACAAAAAATAAAAAAGAACTAAGTTACAAAAAATAAAAAAATATTTACAAACATCAGAAAAATATTACAACAATTTTAAACTAATTACACCTACTCTAAGCCCCCTAATAAAATAACAAAGCCCCCCAAAATAAAAAAATGCCCTACCCTATTCTAAATTTAAAAAGTGCAAAGCTCTTTTACCTTACCAGCCCTGAACAGGGCCCTTTGCGGGGCATGCCCCAAAGAATTCAGCTCTTTTGCCTGTAAAAAAACACATACAATAACAAGATAATGTGAGTGGTGGCACTGGACAAGTGGGCACAGTATACGCTGTGAGCCTGACACAAAAAAGCAGACTTATGTTTCACAGTCAAAATATTTATTTTTTATTTTTAAAATGTACACTTACACTACTATTAAACAAGATAATATGAGTGGTGGCACTGGGCAAGTGGGCACAGTATACGCTGTGAGCCTGACACAAAAAAGCAGACTGATGTTTCACAGTCAAAAAAGTTTTTTTATTTTTAAATGTACACTTACACTACTATTAAACAAGATAATATGAGTGGTGGCACTGGGCAAGTGGGCACAGTATACGCTGTGAGCCTGACACAAAAAAGCAGACTGATGTTTCACAGTCAAAATAGTTATTTTAGTTTTAAAATGTACACTTACAGTACTATTACACAAGATAATATGAGTTATGGCACTGGGCAAGTGGGCACAGTATACGCTGTGAGCCTGACACAAAAAAGCAGACTGATGTTTCAGAGTCAAAATATTTTTTTTATTTTTAAAATGTACACTTACACTACTATAAAACAAGATAATATGAGTGGTTGCACTGGACTAGTGGGCACAGTATACGCTGTGAGCCTGACACAAAAAAGCAGACTTATGTTTAACAGTCAAAATATATATATTTTTTTTAAATGTACACTTACACTACTATTAAACAAGATAATATGACTGGTGGCACTGGGCAAGTGGGCACAGTATACGCTGTGAGCCTGACACAAAAAAGCAGACTGATGTTTCAGAGTCAAAATAGTTTTTTTATTTTTAAAATGTACACTTACACTACTATAAAACAAGATAATATGAGTTGTGGCACTGAACCAGTGGTCACAGTATATGCTGTGAGCCTGACACAAAAAAGCAGACTGATGTTTCAGAGTCAAAATATTTTATTTTTTTTCTAAAATGTACACTTACACTACTATTAAACAAGATAATATGAGTGGTGGCACTGGACCAGTGGGCACAGTATACGCTGTGAGCCTGACACAAAAAAGCAGACTGATGTTTCAGAGTCAAAATAGTTTTTTTATTTTTAAAATGTACACTTACACTACTATAAAACAAGATAATATGAGTTGTGGCACTGAACCAGTGGTCACAGTATATGCTGTGAGCCTGACACAAAAAAGCAGACTGATGTTTCACAGTCAAAATAGTTTTTTTATTTTTAAATGTACACTTACACTACTATTAAACAAGATAATATGAGTGGTGGCACTGGGCAAGTAGGCACTGTATATGCTGTGAGCCTGACACACAGGCTGGCAGTGGCAGGCTGGCCTGGCAACTGAAATTAGATTACACTAGCAGACTGATGTAAAAGTTTTTTTTTTTTAAATTTACACTACTGTTACACCAGATATGAGTGCTGGCACTGAGCAAGTAGGCACAGTATATGCTGTGAGCCTGACACACAGGCTGGCAGTGGCAGGCTGGCCTGGCAACTGAAATTAGATTACACTAGCAGACTGATGTAAAAGTTTTTTTTTTAAATTTACACTAATGTTACACCAGATATGAGTGGTGGCACTGAGCAAGTAGGCACATTATATGCTGTGAGCCTGACACACAGGCTGGCAGTGGCAGGAGGGCAACTGCTATTAGATTAAACTAGCAAACTGATGTAAAAGTTTTTTTTTTTTAATTTACACTACTGTTACACCAGATATGAGTGGTGGCACTGAGCAAGTAGGCACAGTATATGCTGTGAGTCTGACACACAGGCTGGCAGTGGCAGGCTGGCCTGGCAACTGAAATTAGATTACACTAGCAGACTGATGTAAAAGTTTTTTTTTAAAATTTACACTAATGTTACACCAGATATGAGTGGTGGCACTGAGCAAGTAGGCACAGTATATGCTGTGAGCCTGACACACAGGCTGGCAGTGGCAGGCAGGCAACTGCTATTAGATTACCAAAAAAAAGAAAAAAAAAGACTGATGTAGCCCTAAAAAGGGCTTTTTGGGGTGCTGTCCTTACAGCAGAGATCAGATGAGTCCTTCAGGACTGTAGTGGACACTGAATACACTAGCCTAGCTATCGATTTCCCTATTAAATTAGCAGCAGCTACACTGTCCCTCCTCTCACTAACAATGCAGGATCAGAATGAATCTATAATGGCTGCTGCCCAGGAGCTGGAAGGGAGTGTCTGCTGCTGATTGGCTGTAATGTGTCTGCAGACTGTGAGATACAGGGTCAAAGTTTATTCAATGATGATGAATAGGGGGCGGGTCGAACATCGCATATGTTTGCCCGCCGCTGCGAACGCGAACAAGCTATGTTCGCCGGGAACTGTTCTCCGGCGAACTGTTCGCGACATCACTAATAACTAATAGTTACATTGTAGCTAGCTTAGGATTTATATTTATTTTACAGGCAACTTTGTATTTATTTTAACTAGGTACAATAGTTATAAATAGTTATTAACTATTTAATAACTACCTAGTTAAAATAAGTATAAAATTACCTGTAAAATAAACCCTAACCTAAGTTACAATTACACCTAACACTACACTATAATTAAACTAATTACCTAAACTACCTACAATTAATTACAATTAAATTAAATAAACTAAATTACGAAAAAAACAAACACTAAATTACAGGGAAAAAAAAGAATTACAAGAATTTTAAACTAATTACACCTAATCTAATCCCCCTAATAAAATAAAAAGCCCCCCAAAATAATAAAATTCCCTACCCTATACTAAATTACAAATAGCCCTTAAAAGGGCCTTTTGCGGGGCATTGCCCCAAATTAATGAGCTCTTTCACCTGTAAAAATAAATACAATACCCCCCCAACATTAAAACCCACCACCCACACACCCAACCCTACTCTAAAACCCACCCAGTCCCCCCTTAAAAAAACCTAACACTACCCCCTTGAAGATCACCCTACCTTGAGCCGTCTTCACCCAGCCGGGCAATCAGCCAATAGAATGCGAGGTCAATCCTATTGGCTGATTGCATCAGCCAATAGGATTTTTCCTACCTTAATTCCGATTGGCTGCTAGGATTCTATCAGCCAATCGGAATTCAAGGGACGCCATCTTGGATGATGTCATTTAAAGGTTCAGTCATTCAGTCGTCGGCTGTCGCATGAAGAGGATGCTCCGCGTTGGATATCTTGAAGATGAACCCACTCCGCTCCGGAAGGATGAAGATAGCAGATGCCGTCTGGATGAAGCCTTCTGCCGGTCTGGATGTCCTCTTCTGGCCGGATAGGATGAAGACTTCGGACCCTCTGGAGAAGCACTTGTGCCCGGCTGGGTGAAGACGGCTCAAGGTAGGGTGATCTTCAAGGGGGTAGCGTTAGGTTTTTTTAAGGAGGGATTGGGTGGGTTTTAGAGTAGGGTTGGGTGTGTAGGTGGTGGGTTTTAATGTTGGGGGGTATTGTATTTTTTTTACAGGTGAAATAGCTGATTACTTTGGGGCAATGCCCCGAAAAAGGTCCTTTTAAGGGCTATTTGTAATTTAGTATAGGGTAGGGAATTTTATTATTTTGGGGGGCTTTTTTATTTTATTAGGGGGATTAGATTAGGTGTAATTAGTTTAAAATTCTTGTAATTCTTTTTTTTCTGTAATTTAGTGTTTGTTTTTTTCATAATTAAGTTTATTTAATTTAATTGTAATTAATTGTAGGAAGTTTAGGTAATTAGTTTAATTATAGTGTAGTGTTAGGTGTAATTGTAACTTAGGTTAGGGTTTATTTTAGAGGTCATTTTGTACTTATTTTAGCTAGGTAGTTATTAAATAGTTAATAACTATTTAATAACTATTCTACCTAGTTAAAATAAATACAAAGTTGCCTGTAAAATAAAAATAAATCCTAAACTAGCTACAATGCAACTATTAGTTATATTGTAGCTAGCTTAGGGTTTATTTTATCGGTAAGTATTTAGTTTTAAATAGGATTAATTTATTTAATTATGTTAAATTTATTTCATTTAATTTAAATTATATTTAAGTTAGGGGGGTTAGACTTATGGTTAGACTTAGGGTTTAATAAATTTAATATAGTTGCGGCGACGTTGGGGGGGCAGATTAGGGGTTCGTAAGTATAATGTAGGTGGCAGCGGTGTCCGGAGCGGCAGATTAGGGGTTAATAATATAATGTAGGTGGCGACGATGTCGGGGGCGGCAGATTAGGGGTTAATAAGTGTAATATTAGGGGTGTTTAGACTCGGGGTTCATGTTAGGGTGTTAGGTGCAGACATAACTTTTCTTTCCCCATAGGAAACAATGGGGCTGCATTAGGAGCTGAATGCTGTTTTTTTACAGGTGTTAGGTTTTTTTCAGCCAGCTCAGCCCCATTTTTTCCTATGGGGAAATCGTGCACGTGCACATTTTGCCAGCTTACCGCTACTGTAAGCAACGCTGGTATTGAGGTGAGATGTGGAGCTAAATTTTGCTCAACGCTCACTTTTCTGAGGCTGACGCTGGCTTGAAGAAAACTCGTAATACCAGCGTTGGCTTAAGTGAGCGGCCAGAAAAAAAGGCTTGTTAGCCCCGCACAGCCTTACCGACAAAAACTTGTAATCTAGGCGTTAGTTAGTTGCGGCATGGTCTGGGAGCGGTGGAATAAGGGTTAATACATTTATTAGAGTTGCGGTGGGCTCCGGGAGAGGCGGGATAGGGGTTAATATATTTATTAGAGTTGTGGTGGGCTCCAGGAGCGGCGAGATAGGGGTTAATACCTTATTAAAGTTGAAGCGGGGTCGGACAGTGGCGGGATAGGGGTTAGTATAGTGGTGGTGTTTAGTGACAGTATATAAATAAAGCTGGGAAAAAGCCAAGCGGGATAGGGGTTAATAACTTTATTTAGCTGCGGCGGGGTCCGGGAGCAGCGGGATAGGGGTTAATACATTTATTAGAGTTGCGGTGGGCTCCGGGAGCGGCGAGATAGGGGTTAATACCTTTATTAAAGTTGAAGCGGGGTCGGGCAGTGGCGGGATAGGGGTTAGTATAGCGGTGGTGTTTAGTGACAGTATATAAATAAAGCTGGGAAAAAGCCAAATAGCAGCGAGATCGATGACTTTACTTAACAACAGTCCGCTGCAAATCGCCCCGTACTTGGTGCGCGTCTTTTTGACAGCTTTTTTAATAAATAAGGAGAGTGTATTATGGTCCTCGGCCACGATGTTAGGCGATGTCAGGCGAGCGTATTGGTGCCGTTGAATGCAAGAAGAAAGTTGACGGCTTGATAAGTAGGCCTCTCTGAGTAGTATGCAAATTATACATGCATTTTCTTAATTAAAGGGACACTAATCATGGGTTAGTGTTGCAGAATCTGTGGGTGCTCTACTAATAACTGATAATAATAATAATAATAATAATAATAATAATAATGGATGCTGCTATTATGGAACCTAGGTTACACTTCAGGTATCTGAAGGAGAGTTGCCCCACATGTGCAAACACATTAGCACTGGAATGAAGTAAAAGCTAGATTTCAACATGGCAGCCCCCCTTATTAGAGGGAGGCGGGGAATAACCTCAGTACAATGCTTATAAAATATATTTAGTGTTTAATGTCCCTTTAAATATATTGCTCTTATATTATACTAAAATTAACTAGCTTGGAGTGATTTAGCATTAAAGTATTAAAATAAATTTGAGTAATTTGTTTCACAAAAAAATCTACTTGAAATCTTAGTAAATGCAGGTCACACACTTAGTCTGATGAAAAGTACACAAGGATAAGAACGTAACACAGTCAAAGAACGTAAATCTTTCCTAGTTCAATATTTAATTGGCTTCATTGATCAGCAAGCTGTAAATTTAAAGTATGTACAGGGAGTGCAGAATTATTAGGCAAATGAGTATTTTGACCACATCATCCTCTTTATGCATGTTGTCTTACTCCAAGCTGTATAGGCTCGAAAGCCTACTACCAATTAAGCATATTAGGTGATGTGCATCTCTGTAATGAGAAGGGGTGTGGTCTAATGACATCAACACCCTATATCAGGTGTGCATAATTATTAGGCAACTTCCTTTCCTTTGGCAAAATGGGTCAAAAGAAGGACTTGACAGGCTCAGAAAAGTCAAAAATAGTGAGATATCTTGCAGAGGGATGCAGCACTCTTAAAATTGCAAAGCTTCTGAAGCGTGATCATCGAACAATCAAGCGTTTCATTCAAAATAGTCAACAGGGTCGCAAAAAGCGTGTGGAAAAACCAAGGCGCAAAATAACTGCCCATGAACTGAGAAAAGTCAAGCGTGCAGCTGCCAAGATGCCACTTGCCACCAGTTTGGCCATATTTCAGAGCTGCAACATCACTGGAGTGCCCAAAAGCACAAGGTGTGCAATACTCAGAGACATGGCCAAGGTAAGAAAGGCTGAAAGACGACCACCACTGAACAAGACACACAAGCTGAAACGTCAAGACTGGGCCAAGAAATATCTCAAGACTGATTTTTCTAAGGTTTTATGGACTGATGAAATGAGAGTGAGTCTTGATGGGCCAGATGGATGGGCCCGTGGCTGGATTGGTAAAGGGCAGAGAGCTCCAGTCCGACTCAGACGCCAGCAAGGTGGAGGTGGAGTACTGGTTTGGGCTGGTATCATCAAAGATGAGCTTGTGGGGCCTTTTCGGGTTGAGGATGGAGTCAAGCTCAACTCCCAGTCCTACTGCCAGTTTCTGGAAGACACCTTCTTCAAGCAGTGGTACAGGAAGAAGTCTGCATCCTTCAAGAAAAACATGATTTTCATGCAGGACAATGCTCCATCACACGCGTCCAAGTACTCCACAGCGTGGCTGGTAAGAAAGGGTATAAAAGAAGAAAATCTAATGACATGGCCTCCTTGTTCACCTTATCTGAACCCCATTGAGAACCTGTGGTCCATCATCAAATGTGAGATTTACAAGGAGGGAAAACAGTACACCTCTCTGAACAGTGTCTGGGAGGCTGTGGTTGCTGCTGCACGCAATGTTGATGGTGAACAGATCAAAACACTGACAGAATCCATGGATGGCAGGCTTTTGAGTGTCCTTGCAAAGAAAGGTGGCTATATTGGTCACTGATTTGTTTTTGTTTTGTTTTTGAATGTCAGAAATGTATATTTGTGAATGTTGAGATGTTATATTGGTTTCACTGGTAAAAATAAATAATTGAAATGGGTATATATTTGTTTTTTGTTAAGTTGCCTAATAATTATGCACAGTAATAGTCACCTGCACACACAGATATCCCCCTAAAATAGCTAAAACTAAAAACAAACTAAAAACTACTTCCAAAAATATTCAGCTTTGATATTAATGAGTTTTTTGGGTTCATTGAGAACATGGTTGTTGTTCAATAATAAAATTAATCCTCAAAAATACAACTTGCCTAATAATTCTGCACTCCCTGTATTTGGGAGAAAACATACTTAGGGGCCGATTTATCAATGTTGGGCGGACATGATCCACTGTAGCTGATCATGTCCGCCAGTCTTCGCTGAATGCTGACATGGTGAACTGCTTGTGCAATGCCGCCCCCTGCAGATTCGTGGCCAATCGACCGCTAGCAGGGGGTGTCAATAAACCTGAACATACCTAATTGGGCGGATTGATGTACGCTGCCTCAGAGGAGGAGAATGAGTTAAGAAGCAGCGGTCTTAAGAGAAAACCTATGTTACAGAATTTGACTTATGCTCTCTAAGGAAACGCAAACAAATGGAAGAGATCTTTAATGTCCCTTTAAGACATTCACAATTCTAGGCTATATTAAGGAGTTATTATGGATTTTTAATATAGCAAACTTCTTTTCAATTTGAGGGGATACGTTGTTGGGAGGGAGATAGGAGAAATGTGTTTGCAATAAGAGGGAAAAAATCAGGAGTTAGATTTTTGTGGGAGTTTGCAATAGGGGATTGTATAGGAAGTTAGAATTTATTTTAATTTTAATTATAATTTTTCCTAATGAGAGTAGCAGGTAGTGGTTTTGCACTTGGTTACTGGTGCTGCATGGGGGGAGATTGCTTACCAGGTACAGCCAGCTGGATTGGGATCATGGTTAGGGTTAATTGTTGTTAATAGATGTCAATGAATAGTAAAAGTAGTTGGAGGCCAGATCTAAGGGTTAAGGATGATCTGGCAGGCTGGCTAAGCAGCAGTTAGGTTTTATTGAAGTAGGGGTTGGGTTGTTGGTATAGAAAGCAACAATGGTATTTATGTGACACAAGGGCCATGTTATAGCAACTGTGGTCAGCAGCTCCTTACCTGGGTAGTCATAGCAACCAGCCATAAGAAGACACAACAGTTTAATAACCAGCTGCTTTACAAAATATTGTTGATTCTTTTTTGAGGAGGTACTTAATGTTAGTCTAGTTCATACTTCCATTAAAAATAAGTGCACATGCAGATTGTTTTTGTGACTCCAAACCTATTTTAACATGGCCGTCACTATAAAACTGCCATTTCAAACATAAAAACCAATTACACGGTTGCACTTGTGCTCATTGATGGGTAAAGAACTCTCATATACAATATTTATCTGACCTAACAGACACAAGTTATACATCTTTATCAGGATTCATTGATTTACTGATGTCCCTCTCTCACTTTAATTGTTGCCTATTAGAGAATGATCTCTTATAACTATATTACTGGTGATTAGCTCATAGGCAGAATTCATACAGCCATGTTTTTGATCGGTGGATAAAATTTACAATTCATAAAGCTGAAATTGTGCTAATTAGCTGACAAACATAGTCGTTTGAGTGCTCATGGGCTACCAGCCATAGCAGTATCTAAATTCATTGGCTAACTGCCATAGCAGTATGAGTGTTTATTGGCTGACTGCTATAGCAGTATAAGTGTTTCATTGGCTGACAGGAATAGCATTAATTGGGTTCATTGGCTGACAGCAGCAAACCAGAAAATAATAAGTACATCTAATTTGCATTGGAGCAACACGTTGAAAAGGGAATTTGAAAAGTTGCATAATTGTCAGTTTTCAAAGAAAGTGTGGGTCCGATTTCCACAGAAATATAAGATAACCATTTACCCACTAAAATTAGTTATACACTTGTCCAAATAACATAGCATGATAGGGGACACATTTGTTCTATGAAAGTAACTATGTTTCATCTTAAAAAAACAACTCAGACTTTTGACATTCAGAAACTTAGAAAAAGCCACAGCTGTGCTATAGTTTGCAGTGGTGCACAGGAAGATCAGAAATGGCATAAAAGTAAACATACTGACCTTTAAAATAACCTTATAAAATTGGTGAGTAGCTTTGACATTCCTTAAAATCCCTTTACAGTTCCTAAATATATTTTATTCAAAACCTATTTTACCTGCTTAATTTTATGAAACTACAAAGGTGGCCTATAAAGATCATATGAAATAATTTTCATTGTTCCGTCCTCAAAAGCATGGTGCGCTGTTAATTAAAATTAGAGGTACAATTTAGAACAGAACTGCCTCATCTTTAAATTTCTGTAAAGCTATGATGTTCTCTTAAAAAGCTTATGTTAATCTGAGCTTTTTATCCTTTGTATTTTTTTACTCTTTGTCTAAATGAGCATTTATTCAAAGCGCTCGCTGTCAGATCTTGCACATAGCGGTATTAAATCATTTGTGGGAAACACAAGTGCTAATTATTCAATTAGGAATTAACAACTCCCTATTGCTTTGCCTTATTTCAGTAATTACACTAAGGATTTAACTCTAGGCGGTATTATTGTTTGACCAAAAAAAGGCTAAATGTCTTGCGTCTTTGTTACACAAGGATTAAGGCTCTCATAAAGCTTGTCAATCATTACATATTGCAACCCCAAGTTAATCCTTTACCTATGATAAAAAAAATTCTGTTTGAGAGCCAAGGTAAAGGTTTTATAGAATTATTATAATTATTATTATTGATTTTAATTGTTAAAGAAATGCCTTAAAAAGGTGAAGCTTAAAATGGCATTAAACACCTTTCGATTTTGTGTAAAAAAAAAAAAAAGAAAAGCCCTAGAGATGCCAAAAATCAAATTCTGTAATTTGTAAATATTGTGACTCAGATTGTTGTTTTGTTATTTGCAGCATTTTGAAACCCTAATTAACAGATTTTATATTTTTGCTTCGCTAGGAACAGTGGGAGAAAGCACAATTTTACACAAAAACAAGTGCTATTTAATGTTTCCTGGAAAAAAAATAAGGTTTTTTTTTAATATATGCATCAGAAATGAATCATTATGTTTAAAAAACATCTGCATAGAAAATAAATGGTTTAAACACATTTTAATCTGAGATTTTGTAAGCAAAGGTTGCTTCATTTTGCAGTTAAGGGACACAGCCCTTGAAAATTAGTGTTCTTTACAATTTCTCCTTTGCTGCAGCCAATTAGAAACAGATATAAATGAACTCCTGCATATATCAAGCAAACACTGTAGATCAGATTTCTGAATTCCACAGAGCTCAATCCAGCTTCTCTGGGTGCAATGTAAAATACTGACATTTTCCGATATTAAAGGGACAGTATACACAAATTTTCATATATCTGCATGTACTAGAAACTAGTATAAAGAATAATATGCACAGATACTGATATAAAAATCCAGTATAAAACTGTTTAAAAACTTACTTAGAAGCTTCCAGTTTAGCTCTGTTTAAAAGGTTACTGGAACACCCAGTGCAAGGTGGAAATAGCAGACACTCCCCCTTCCTTTGCATATGAAAATACCCTTAACACAAATAGAAGCAAGCTGGAGTAGGTATACGTCAGTATTCTCCTAAAACTTGGTTAAGAGTCTGAATATCAGAGCAATGTTATTTAAAAATAAGCAAAACTATCCTTTATTTTTATTTTTTTATTTTTTACTGTATGGGCTATATAAATGGATCATCTACAAAACATTTATGCAAGAAAATCTAGTGTATAATGTCCCTTTAAGTACATGAGAAGTGGTCAATACAAACAATGAAATTACATTTAATAGATTTTTTTCCCAATGTGCAATATTAAACTGTTTATGGGGAACTACAAAAATAGATTTTGTCTTTTTTTTACTTATTTAATTGATTTTTCCCTTTCTATGATCCACTCACTTCTGTGTATGTTAGTCAGTCCTCTTTTAATGTTTAAGGTTTTTATTGAGAACTTCACACATCACAACATCAAAATCAGCATATTTAGAAATACAAATCATATACTCCAAACAATTTTGGGAAGACACAGCTTCCTATACTTATACCAGGTCTTGAAAAATACAACTCCTGTTCAAAATATATCCATTATAGCCGCCAACTCGGCATGTGGGGGGGGGGGGGGGCGAAAAAAAAAAAAAAGGAGAACCGAGATAATTACCAAATATCTACCGCCTCACTTGATAGTCAATCACCTCCCTGTCCCTGGCAGAGAGATTTTAGAGCCAATATGCTGGAAGAACCTCCCCAGCAACCAGCGACATGAAATTAACATTATTCTTCAGAGGTGTAACAAATTGAATCTGTGCCAACTGGGGCCATGCTAGAATTACCCTCTTCCACTTATCAAAGAAGAGCCTGTTAACTTTTTTTGATCCCCCGACTAGGTGCAGTCTTTCTATAATCATTTGTAACTTAATAATATTAACGGTCTCACCTACCGCCGGGGCCTCGAAAGCTCCCCATTTCAAAAATATCATATGCCGGGCTGCCAAGATAACCATATTAATTAATTGTCCCTCGCCTTTATATCGCCCGTATTCTTTTAAAAGAAAGATATGTCTTAAATGGAGAGCACACTCATCACGAAGGAACCTATTCACCCAGAATTGGATTTTACTCCAGATCCAGAATTGACGGATTTTTGGGCAATCCCATATACAATGTTGCAAATCTGCTCTCTCTTTATGACATTTGAAGCAATTCCCCTTATACCCATTCTGCTCCCATTTGCTCATCCTCATTGGGGATAGATAAAAATTATTTAGAAGCTTAAACTGTGATTCTTTCAAGCTTACTACTCTCGTGGCTGCATCTGCCAGTTTAATGCTCCTTTCAATATCTTCATCTTGCAAAAGGTTAATATATTTAGTAAGAAACATTTTCCTTTTGTTAATATGTTCTTTCCCTGATATATTTAAAGGGACAGTCTACCATTGAATTGTTATTGTTTTAAAAGATAGATAATCCTTTATTACCCATTCCCCAGTTTTGCATAACCAACACAGTTATATTAATATACTTTTTACCTCTGTGATTACCTTGTATCTAGGAACCTTCTTCCAGCCCCCTGATCACATGACTGTGACTGTTTATTATCTATTGTCTTGCATTTAGCATTGTTTTGTGCTAGATCTTAAATAACTTCCTGTGCCTGAACACAGTGTTATCTATATGGCCCACGTGTACTTTCTGTCTCTTTGGGCTCCATGTACTAAGCAGTCAGCGAGCTACCCGCAACAAATCTCGCGTCAAAATTCGCAAACTGATATGTACAAAGTCGTCAACTATGTTCAAACTCGCATCTTTAAAATTGCGAGCGTACTTATCCGCCAAACCTCGCTACCTCTCCATTTTTCACTGTAATTAGACACATTTGACCACCAACTCGCCAAAAACGAATGTACTAAAAAATCTATTTGTCCGCTCGCTACAATTTCCGCTCCCACCTCGTTATTTTTGCCTCGCCACCTTTTAGGTGGCGGGCAAGGTACAAAACAATAGGAAAGTCAATCTAGACGCCAGTCTAGACATATATAAAAGGCAGTAATATCAGCATTGTACAGCATAACTGGCGTCTAATTTGTCTCTCATTTCCATGTACATAAATTGCGCCAAATTTGTCCACTGTAATTAAAGAGTAATCTATATTTTAAATTTGTATTGTATAGTTGTCAATCTTTATAATTATTTTTATATTAATATTTATATATTATCAGATCCAGATGAAGCCATATCCAAATTGTAAATAAATATTACAAAAATAACGCTCTGTTATCACTCTTCAAAAAATTTTGAACAATAATAAAGTTGTTTAGATAAGTTGAACTTTTATAGGAGCAAAATTCTATTCCCGCGACTACTATGATGTTCGTGACACCTTGCATGTCACGTGTTAATAATTGGCCAGACAATTCAACTAAAAGTTAAGTACATTAGCTTAGTCGCGGCGAGCGAGGCGTCAAATTTATCAATAATCCGCCACTGCTCGAGGCGGGCTAGACTTGTCTATTTATTGGGGGATTATTAGTACATAGTGACAGCGGACACCATTTCGCCCGCGGCGAGTAACGGCGAGTTTATCCGCGTCTAAAATGACGGATGAATTGACGGCTTAGTACTTAGAGCCCTTTGTGTTGAAAATAGATTTAAAAAGCATGTGATAATAGACAGCCATCAAAGGCTTAGAAATTAGCATATGAGCCTACCTATGTTTAGTTTAAACTAAGAATACCAAGAGAAAAAAGCAAATTTGATGATAAAAGTAAATTGGAAAGTTGATTAAAATTAAAAGTCCTATCTGAATAATGAAAGTTTAATTAATACTAGACTGTCCCTTTAATAAGACTTTATACCAGTATGATATTGATCTTTTGCAGACCGCATATAATTTCACTCCTGCATCAATTGCTGGGTCCCACGCGATTCTATAAGTTTGCAATAGTTTAGAAAAGTAACTTCTAGCTTGTAAATAAGAATAGAAAGTTTTTGTCGGTAACTGATATTGTTCAGCCAATGTTTCAAATGTTTGTAGGACTTGCCCTTCACCCTGGACTAACTCGGAAAAATAACGTAACCCTTTCTGCCACCAGATTTTAAAAGCCGAATTATTGTTAATCCCAGGTATAAAATAGGGGGTACCGATGAACGGCAAATATCTTGATATATAGAAATCTTGGCCTACTAATCCGCAAAATTTCTGCCATGCGCGAACCACATTGGCAAAAGTTAAGAGAGTACTGACATTGCTGGGCAAACTCCTAAATGGATGATATAAGATTGCCTTAAGATCAAAGGGTTTTAACAGTGTGGATTCTAAATCATAATAAGTCACATGGTTAGCTTCCGTTAACCAGTCTATTCCGAATTTCATAAGGGCGACTATATTGCATCTTACAATGTCCGGTAAAGCCAAACTCGCATATCTTTTGCTTTGAACAAGTTTCTCGGTTGCTATACGAATTTTCTTCTTAGCTCATATAAAATGTGCACAAGCTCTATTGTACCTTGCAACATCTCGTTTATTGATCAATAATGGTAGGTTTTGCATTAAGAATAATAACTGGGGGAAAGCTATCGTTTTAATCAACACTATTTTCGCGGAAAGCGATAAGTATTGTATATTCCACTTACCTAATCTTTCCTCTAGATCTTCAAAAAACTCAGCATAATTAAGACTATACCATTCATTAGGATTTTTACTTATTTTAATACCTAAATAATTTATCGATTTTACTACTGTGAAACCATGTTGTAAAAGACTCGCTCTTGTTTGATTGATCCAAAGCAGCTCTGACTTTTCCTTGTTAATTTTATATCTGGAGAAAGTAGTAAAATTATTAATAATTGCCAAACATTTGGGTATACTATCTTTGGTGTGCTGTAAGAATAACATAATGTCGTCGGCATATAAAGAGATTACAACATTATGTCCCCCGAATTCTATTCCCTTTAATTCTTGCCTAAGTTGGACGGCCAAAGGTTCTAGTGCTAGATCAAAAAGTAAGGGCGACAGGGGACAACCCTGTCTAGTCCCTCTTTGCAGGGTTATAAACTGAGATAGTTTGCCGTTTACCAACAATTGGGACCGTGGACTGGTATAAATCCTTTTAATTAACTGAACCAGATTACCTTCAAAACCGAATTTCTTAAGAGTCGTAAATAAGTGATCCCAAATTATGGAATCAAACGCTTTTTCTGCATCAATCATAAGCATAGCCAGATCTGCTTGCGATTTTTTATTTGATGTCTGCATCTTGTTAAAGTAATGGTCTAGAATAAGTAAATCCGGATTGATCGTTATGAATCAATTCACCGACCCCTTTCTTTAATCTGTCTGCAATAATTGCTGTTAATATTTTGTAATCTTGATTCAGGAGTGAAATTGGTTGGTATGATCCCAATTCATCTGCTGCTTTCCCTTTCTTATGAATTAATGTCACTGTTGAGTCAGTAAAATAAAGTGAATTTAGATTCCCTTGTATAAAATAGCTGTTATAAAGTTCCACTAATGTTCCCGAGATGTCACTTTTGATAATTTTATAGAATTCTGCCGGGAGTCCATCCGGCCCCGGAGCTTTATTAATATTAATTCTATCAATCATACTTTTCACTTCTTCCTCTGTTATCAGGGAATTCATCTGCTCTAGTTCCTGTTTATCTATCGTTGGGACCCGAATCTTTTGCCAAAAATCAGACATTCTCGTCTTATCATTTTCCTCACTCAAATATAATTTCTGGTAGTATCTATAGAAGGCCTCTCTGATCTCTATCGATTGGGTAAGCGATTTGCTCCCTTCTTTGATAAGTGGTATTACGTTATTTTTTTTCCTGTAATTTATTATCTTTGCCAGATGCTTTGTGGCAATCCCCTGATATCCTTGACAAAATGCTCTTATACGTATATCCTCCTTTGCCCATTTTTCTCTAAGAAATATCTCACGCTCTGATTTAGCAATTTTATAACTATTCCAAGAAAATCTATTTGGGGTAGTCACATACCTCCTATATGAATTTTTAAGTTGGTTAGCTAATTGAATCTCCCTCTCTTTTAACTTCTGCTTTCTTTTAACCATATAATTTTTAATTTCACCTTGCAAAACAGCTTTTCCTGCTTCCCAGAGTACTTCTGGGCTACTCACATCCGGGCTGTTCTGGCTGTAATACACTTTCCATCTTTCCGATAGAAAATTCTGGAACTTTTCGTCTAAAAACATATATTTAGGGAAGCTAAACGTATTCCTACTTCTACCTTTAATCGCTGCATCCTCAATCTTCAAACTTATTATCGCATGATCCGAGATAACTATTACTTCAATATGTGTCTCTATTTCCAGGGTCAATAATCTCTCATCTATCAAAAACATATCTATCCGTGAAAATTTTTTAAATGATTTAGATTTGCACGAAAATGCGCGCTCATCTGGGTGCTGTAAGTGCCAAATATCTCTTAATTTTAATGTCTTTGCTAATTCTCGTAGGAGCTTTGCCTCTCTATTATGTTTCCTTATGGCTCCAGATCGTAACCTATCAATCCCGGGACATATAGTAGCATTAAAGTCACCAGCCATCACTATGTTTTGTGCTAGATAATTTGCCGATTTATTTTTTATCATTTCACAAAATTCTGTCTCAATTTCATTTGGACCATATATATTACAGAACGTCCACAATCGATTGTTAATTTCGGCTTGTACAAACATAAATCTCCCTCTCGGGTCTAGCATTTGACTCTTTATCACATATGTCAAATTCTTATTAAACATTATGGCCACTCCACATTTCCTACTATTACAAGGAGTTGCTAAGATTTCAGTGATCCAATTAGTTTGCAACTTTTGTATTTCTGCCGCTTTCAAATGCAACTCTTGCAAAAAAATGACATCTGGCGTATGACGCTTTAACATTTTTAGCACATTCTTTCTTTTAATAGGTGAGGTGACACCTCCCACATTCCACGACACACACTTCAACATTTAATTTTAATATATATGTTAAAAACCATTATCGAGTACAATTGACTTCCTACCTCTCTGTCAGGGAGTAGGTTTAATCTATCCATTAGCACAATAGACATGCCTACCGCACCTGGTGTTCCCCGACGGTTGCCCATCCCGGTACTGACCAGGCCCAGCCCTGCTCCACTTCCGAGATCATACGGGATCAGGTGTTCAAGGCCACTTGGCGGTAGACCTGCAACACACAATATAAAACCATCAAGACAGACATAAAAAAAAAAAAAGGGAAACTCCCCCCCTTTCTACAGGCAAAATAAATAGCAAGCATATCCCACATCATCATTAATCTATAATAATATAGAAACACGAACATCATATTCAGTGTGTCATAGCTCTACACCCTTTTCTGTACAATATTTTTTAGCTTCTGTTGCTGTATTTAATACGGTCACATTCCCTTCTGAAAAAATTACAATTTTGGCTGGATACCTCATATTTGCCTGAATCCCTGCCTTAATTAAACTTGAGCAATATGGTGCCATTGCCTTTCTCTTTGAGGAAGTCTCCATTGAGAAATCCTGAAACAGAAAAACCGGTTTCATACCTATCTTGAACCCCTGAATTTTCCTATAATGCCTCATAATCTGTACCTTGTGTTGAAAATTGAAATACTTAATTATCACCATCCTTGGACGCGGGTTACCTTCTTGGGACTCCCTCACTGATCCTGTTCTATGCACTCTCTCTACATGAATTTTTTCTGCTAACTGCATCCCTAACAATTGTGGTAGAGTAACTGAAGTGAATAATACCAGATCTTGATACTCACTCAGCTCAGGTAGTCCAATTATGCAAATATTATTCCTACGAGACCTGTCTTCCAGATCATCTATTTTGGATTGCATCATTTTTATTTTATTCTCATAGTTAGTCCAATTTGTATCTTGTATATTTTGTCTATCCTCTACTACTGAAATTCTTTCTTCTACTTCTAATATCCTATTTGAAAAAGATCTGATCTCTGTGGATAGGTAGCTATCTCCTTTTTGACTGATTCGAATTGGGGTAAAATCATTTCTGCAATTTGGTTAAGTGTCATCTGTTTCTCTGTGCCTGATAATTGGGTGTCCATACTATCTCTATCTCTAGACCTGTCTCTGGTGCTATTTTGGACTTTTTGTCTCTCTTGGGGGGCATCGCGGGAGACCTAACTTTGAGATTAGGGATATACCTTTTCATGAAGTGTGTGGTAGTGTAGTGTTATAAGTGAAAATTTATAATTGAATGTGAAAAACGTGCCAAAAAAAAAAAAAGGAAGGAGTGAAGTCAGCCACTCTCTGCTAGACCAAAATGGATCCGGTGCACCTTTTAACTAATAGAGCTTTGTGTACACTTGCAGCTATAGCTGCACTAAACAAAAATGCAAGTGAGGGAACTCCCACTAAGGAGTCCTGGTGAGGCTACTAGTGCCTATAAATTGTGTAATGTGGAAATGAAGTGTTCCTAAAAATTCAACACAGACTGACGGTCTCCCTATATGTCCTATCTCCTATCCAATCATCTCAAATTGTTCTCTTTCCCCTGTGTCCCTTTACCATATATTTAAATTTAGTAACCTTCCAATGTTATACAACACTTTCTACTAACAACATATTATCTAAACAATGAATTCTGTTAGCGTGATTAACTATCTTAATAAAGTTTTGCAAATGAGGGAACTCCCTCTAAACAGTCCTGGTGAAACTACTAGTGCCTATACATTATATAGTATGAAAACCTGGGGTATTCCTAGAGATTCGATACAGGCTGACGATCTCTCTAAATATCCTATCTCCTGTCCAGTCAGCACAAGTTATTCTCCCTCTCCCCAGTATCCCTATACCCGATATCCAAGATTAATAACCTACCAATGTTATAGAGCTCCTTCTGCTAGCCACGTAATATCTAAACAACAAACTTTGTCAGCATGGTCAAATATCTTAACCCCACCAAATACACATTAACTAGTACTATAATCCAAAACCTTCTCCTTCCAATATAATTCAGCCTATAATCAAATGTAATCTATTGTAATCAATTGTGGGGTATTCTGTAAAAGAGAGAAAAACAAATAACAGTGCAATAAATGTCCCAATTTTTTCTCTTTTTTTTCCACTCTTTCTTCTCTTTCCCTTTTTTAGTTATTTACTCTCGTTCCAGGCAACGTGTACCATTGGAGATTTGACTGTTAATATCTCTTACGTCTCCAAAAACTAATTGACAGTATGGGGATGCTTAATAATGCTCAGGACACAGTTCTCCTTCATCACATCCTACGTGTATTAATAACTTAACCAAGAAGGGCAAGATTTTGTCAAACTATACCAGCTCTCCGTCCAATCCCCTCTTTCAAAATCCTTTTCTCTTTGGGGCACACATTACCGAAAAAAAAGCAAATGTACTCCTGTTATCTGAATAATAGCAGAATTTACTATCGTTGCCTCCAGCACCTTTATTACATCCGAGCTTCCTCAAGAGGGGTATACCGAACGGCACAGTAAGGTTCTCCCAACTACTAGGCTTTGATCTAAACCCCTATAATTCAGCAGGTATCTATCCTGTCTTGACAAATGTGACCGCAAACTCTCATAGATCAGCTTATAATGTTCCAGTCAATCAAATCTGTCCGATGTTTATCTTTATGCTCTATATTTAGTATGCACTACTTCAAGGCTGGGTATCGCTTACCGCCTCAGGGCTTTATGTTTTAATCAGCAGTTACTGTTAGCTCTCCTGCTACGCCGCCACCAAGTGAGCCCTTACACCTCCAAGCAAGACTCTAGACCCATCAATCTTCGAGCCCCTTCCAGAACAATACTTTTCACCAACAACAGTTCCAAGTTCTTATGCAGGCACACAGACATAAGCGTTATATCACAAACGCATACAGAGGCAATACTTGCCTGACCTACTGCTCGCCTGCCGTCCTGCTTCCTTGCGCTCGTTCTTCTCCTCTATCCCACCGTTTGCACGACTCCAGGCAAGACACCTTCCGTCTGTTGCCGGGCGGGTCGGATAGTCGGCTGCCTCACGCAACCCACAGTCGAAGCTGTATTTCGCTCTTGGTGCGGTCTGTAAGTGAGCTCATAGCGTCTGTTAGGGGTATTCTGTTATCCGACTGCAGCCTTTCTCCGGTGTGACTGTTGGTGTTGTGCGTGTGTCTGTGGCTGATACCAAGCGGCCAGGTATCAGTATAAGGGGACTTCCGGCTCTCATTTGTTTGCTCTCCCCAGGCAGGGCTCTCACTCCCGGCAATAGAAGATTTTGTGGCGGGGTATGTTTAAATTCAGCTCTCTCTCACAGAGCACTAGCGTGTACATCTGTTACACCCTCCTCCCACAGGAAGTCCGGTCCCAATGAGTTAGTCAGTCCTCTTTAGTTGTGAGTGCAAATGTTATGAAAGCGCTTTCAAACCCTTGTATGTGCAGTGACTGCTCTAATCATTAGATGTATCCACTGGAATGCCAGTATTGCTCAGTGCTAAGGATCTACTGTTATCTACTGTAAAGGGACCATTGGCATGGCTAGAGGAAGTGGTTAATTGCTCTTGGGAGGGGAAGTTGCTGTTATAATGTATTGTACTGGCAGGTTTAAGAGGGAATGGGACAAAGCAGTTAGAAAGGGAGAGGTTTTCTACAAATATAGAAGTCACATTTAGTGTTAATTGTGCTAGTAGCTTTCAGGGTTAATGTTGCTTAAGATAATAAGGTTAATTTGACTTGAGTTGTGGTTAGGTTAATTAAATGGCATGTGGTCTACATAGTACGGGACTAATACCCATGTATTTAAATACCAGTGCATATTATTCATATATTTATTTACTTATTTATGTATTTATTTTTTAATATAACTGTCTACTAGCAGAAATTATTTAAGGTTGGTCAATATTACTCCCTAAGGAGGAACATCTGCATAAAGGATATGGCCTTATTACAACTTGCCTACAAGATAGTAATGGATTTAGCACAATCTCAAGGCATTTTTTCTCATTCATGAAATAGCTTCAGCCACGCAGGATGTGGCATAGTCGTCTATGAGGCAGGAGATGGATGGATTCTTGTGCTTCTTCAAATTTGTCATTTTAGAATGATTACCTTAATTTATTTTAAAGGGACATTAAATTCATTTTTACAAATATTTTTTTTAGCATCTATTCACTATAAATAATAATAAAAAAAAATGTAAAACTGCCTGTGCGTTATAAAAACTTGCATTGTGTTTCACTCTATCACCAAACTTATTGCAATTTCCTATTCTTATTTAATTTATTGTGGCCAATTTGGGACAAATATAAAGTAGCAATGATCAAGCAATCACTGTGAAACATGTAGTAAACTCCAAGTTCTGAATGTACTCCAGCTACTCTTGAATGAGAAAAAAATGCAGCCAATATTGATATTGATCTTTTTCTCTGTACATAATTAATCAGTTCATGGGGAATTACATTTTGAGAATAATTTCCTTTTAGGTCAAGAAAAAAAATCCACTGTACAGTTTGAAGAATGGATTCAGAAGCATATTTCCCCTTTAAAAGGATGCTAGGATTATGATTGATCATGAGCTTGTTTCTATATTTTTCAGTACATTGAAAATGACCTTTAATTATGCAATTTTGATGTTTATTTTTTGTCTTATCTACAGTGCTGACTCTCAATTTTCTCTCTGTAGGCTAAGATTCTCGCTCAGCCGTTTTAGTTTATTTTAGTGATAGGAGAACGATAGATTGATAGATCTTGCTTATAATTTTTGAACAGATTCAACTAAAATAGACATAGTAAATGCTCAGAAAGTACTTCATTCCTATTCAGTTCAGGATTTGACCTTAAAGGGACATTAAACCCAATTTTTTTCTTTAATGATTCAGATAGAGAATACAATTTTAAACAACTTTCTAATTTACTTCTATTATCTAATTTGCTTTATTCTTTTGATATTCTTTCTTGAAAAGCATATCTAGATAGGCTCAGTAGCTTTTGATTGGTGGCTGCACATATTTGCCTCATGTGATTGGCTCACCCATGCGCATTGATATTTTTTAACAAAGGATATCTAAAGAATGAAGCAAATTAGATAATCAAAGTAAATTGGAATGTTGTTTATAATTGTAATCTCTATCTGAATCATGAAAGAAAATTTTGGGGATTAATGTCCCTTTAAGTATAAAGAGAAAATGAAGTCCTTTAATCTAGAAATTTACATTAACCTATTTAGCTAGTTTTATTCCCTTGGTTCTGCATTTGACTGATGTACTTTTTAAACTGGATTTTGTCTGTTGTTATAAGTTATTTAAGGCTCTAATTGCAATGCTAATATAGGCTATACCCAAGGTAGCTGCCATGCACAGAAGTCAGAACTGTGCACTTTTTGCCATAGAGCACTATATGTATGCAGCTTATTTACACAAACACGCACACACATAACATTTTACAATAGTTTAAAGTAGAGTGTCAGGTACAGAAAACTAAAAAACATCCCAGACATCCAGTCATTTAAATTTTATAAATAACTGCAAATAGCTTTCATACATCTAATGTTTTGGCAATTTAATGTAGCCTTTGTCAAAGAACAGCCAACAGAATGCTTGCGCAAACATTATTCAAATACCACACTACCATTATCACTTACACCGTAACTGGCAAGTAAGTTCTAGTCACATTTACAAAAAAGGGGGATTGGCACGGTTATCTTGACAACTGTGCAGTCCATATATGAGAAAGACCAATTACATCCATTTATTATTAACACTGCAACATTCCCTAGACTAAAGTAGTAATGGACCTTGTTTATTTAGTAAAGCCTAGCTTTGTTGGGCACTTGTAACAGTCAGTATCTACTTCACCTCTTCCATCTCTCTGCTGTTTTCGAATCGGTTGACCACCCCATCCAAATAAACTGTCTCCACTACTATTTCCTGAGGGACACTTCCCTGTCTTGAGATTAATCTTACCCTTTAACTAATCCTTTAGTACCTCCTTATTATCCCTCCCCATCTGTCAGTGTACCTCATGGCTAAGTCCTGGGCCCTCTGCCCTTCTCAGTCTAAACCTTGTTACTTAGAGAATGCATCAGATAATTTGCCTTTCAATGCCAGGCCTCTTTCTAGACCAATGACACTCAAATATATAAACCTTCTTCCATCCTATTCTCCTATCCAACTCCCATCTAATAGCAATATGTCTATGAATTAACTTTTACTGATCCCCTCCTTCCAGCAACAATGCAACACATGATATGTCAATAACTGTTGAAAACTCCACTATTAGGCATTTACACCATGTCAATTGCTATGGGGTATTACTTTACCCAAGATTCTCCTTTAACACATATACCGGATCTTTTGCCAAATCTTACTCCATATTTCTAAAACAAAGAGTTAAATGACATTTTAAGGGCAATGAAAAAGAGCTGAATGCCCTTTTAAAGGAAATGCCCATACAAATGCCCCTTTAGGGGCAATGGGTAGCTTAGTTTTTTTTTTAGAGTTAGTTTTTTTTTATTTTGGGGGGTTGGTTGGGTTGTGGGTTTTACTGTTGGGGTACTTTGCATTTTTTTTACAGGTAAAAGTGCTGTTTAACTTAGAGCAATGTCCTTCAAAAGGCCCTTTTAAGGGCTATTGGTAGTTTATTGTAGGCTAGGGGGTGTTTTTATTTTGTGGGACTTTTTATTTTTATAGGACTATTAGATTAGGTGTAATTGTTTTTATTTTTGATAATTTAGTTTATTATTTTTTGTAAGCTAAGTGTTTTTTATTTTTCGTAATTTAGTGTTTATTTTTTTTTGTAATTTTAGATTTTTTAATTTTTTCGTAGTGTTAGGTTTTTTAAATTTGTAATTTAGATTTTTTCATTGGTAGTATTTTTTATTTTATTAGAATAGTAAGGTTAGGTTAATTTATAGTTTAATGGTAGGTTTATTTTTATTTCACAGGTAAGTTTTTTTTTTAATTTAAAGATAGTTATATTGTAATTTTAATTTAAAGTTAGGGGGTGTTAGGTTTAGGGGTTAATAGTTTAAATTAGTGTTTTGCAATGTGGGGGGGCCAGCGGTTTAGGTGTTAATAGGTTTATTTAGTGGCCGAGATGTGGGAGGCTGGAGGTTTAGGGGTTAATAGGTTTATTTAGTGGCGGCGGTGTGGGAGGTGAAGGTTTAGGAGTTAATAGGTTTATTTAGTGGCAGCGATGTGGGAGGCCGGAGGTTTAGGGGTTAATAGTTTTATTATAGTGGCGGCGATGTCGGGGAGTGGCAGATTATGGGTTAATAGCTTTATTATAGTGGTGGCGATGTCAGGGAACGGCGGAATAGGGGATAATAACTTTTATTAGTGTTGGTGATGTCGGAGAGCGGCGGAATTAAGGTTAATAGCTTTATTTAGGTGTCGGCGATGTCAGGGTGACAGATTAGGGGTGTTTAGACTTGGGGTTTATGTTAGGGTGTTAGGTTTAAACATAACTTTTTCCCCACAGACATCAATGGGACTGCGTTACGGAGATTTTTCATTCCGCACTTCAGGTGCTAGGTTTTTTTTCTAACACTCTCTCCCCATTGATCTCTATGGGGGAAAGCGTACATGAGCACGTCAAAGCAGCCCTTGGCTTTTGTGCGGTATGCAGCTTAATGCCACCATATCGCACACACAAGGAGGCTTTTCAGTAACTCCTAATGTCAGCGCTATGGATAGTGAAATAAGGCAATTTTTTTGGTGTAAGTTTTGCACCCTATTTAGCACAAAACTTGTAATCTAGGTGTTTGCCTTCAAACCATAGCCAAAATCTTTTTATATTTTAGTTTTAAAGGGACAGTCAAGTAAAAAAAAAACGTTAATGATTTAAATAGGGAATGTCATTTTAAACAACTTTTCAATTTACTTTTATTACCAATTTTGCTTTGTTCACTTGGTATTCTTAGTTGAAAGCTAAACCTAGGAGGTTCATATGCTAGTTTCTTAGACCTTGAAGTCCACCTCTAATCTGAAAGCATTTTGACAGTTTTTCACCACTAGAGGAAGTTAGTTCATGTGTTTTACATAGATAACATTGAGCTCAGGCACGTGAAGCTCCTAGGAGCCAGCACTGATTGACTAAAAATGCATGTCTGTCAAAAGAACTGAAATAAGGGGGCAGTTTGCAGAGGCTTAGATACAAGGTAATCACAGAGGTAAAAAGTATATTATTATAACTGTGTTGGTTATGCAAAACTGGGGAGTTGGTAATAAAGGGATTATCTACATTTTTAAACAACAACAATTCTGGTGTTTACTGTCCCTTTAAATTCAAAGTTGGTTTGTTTACAGTGAAAGAATGTAATATTTAAAGTGCTGCCCTGGTGTGTGGAAGCCTGATGTGCTCTGCTGATGAATATTGAGTGGCTGTACTGCATTTTACCAGTACATTGATTTTAATATATTTGGACAGCAGCATGTAAACATTTTCTCCATCATGTTGACAAATATAGAGCTTTGCTTCCTTGGCAGACAATAGCACACACAGATCAGTGATTTTATTTCCTTACATTTCCAGTACCTCACATGCAATAAATCAACTCTTCTGTGTTAGTAACAAAGGCCAGGGATTTCACCAAAATTAGCAGCCATTAACAAAGAGATTATTGATTTAATATACAGTATTTATATTTTTCAAGGTTTTAAATTTATATTAGTAGTAGTAGAAGTTACCTGATTTTTTCTACAGTTTACGTACTTCTCTACATCACACACTCCATCAAATATTTCTAGCAAGGCCCTTACCAGTAAGTCGTGACAATGAATATGGATGCCTATGGCCTAATATTCATTGATGTGGTAAATTTTGAAAATTGGTGCTAGAAGCATTTATCTCTATTAAAGTCTATAGAGAATTTTTATGTTAACAATAATTTCCAAACGTTACCTCTCAATGGAAACTATGCATATCATGGCAGTGGCTGTTTTGGCAGATTTGAAAAAGCAAAAGCTTCAGTGATCAATATAAATCAGGATTTTGTGGGATGGTCTAGGCCACAGAATGTACCTCAGGGTCATATAGTGGGGCCTAAGTTCTCATGTATGGATGTGGTTTATAAAGGGGCTGCAGGTCTGATGTGGGTATGTTATGGACACAGAAAGTGATGGGTCAGGTAATCTGATCTGAGATCTGATATGGGTATGTGGCTTATGAAGGGACTGCAAGGTCCGTGGGTCTAATCTGATGTTGATGTGGACATTTGACTGATATGTGTTGAGAACAGAAGTAACTTAATTGCTTTCGGACACTAAGGTGTGATAAAGATAATGCATCTTGTTGTTCTTATTGTATTCCTTCTTCTACCTTTTGTCAATGCTCTGCTGACCTATTTTGAACTCACTTCCTTCTTGTTCCTGTATTAGATACTAGAAAATGATTTCAATATCCTGGCTGAAGGTGTCTGCTGTGTTGTTTTTTTAATCCACAATAACTTGTGTTTACATCATGCAGTTTAACAGATTACTTGTTTAAAAGGAAGAATAATGTAAGTATGCTAAGCTCTGTGACTCTCATTTCTGTGTGTAGTAAGCATTCCAAAGCAAAACACATTGCTCTGCTATATTTGGTTTTGACAGATTAAGGGCCAAATTACATGTGGAGCGCTAAATTATCGCGCATCCTCAAACAGGCAAATTTGCCGGTTTTGCGGGAGTACGATAAATAACCAGCTATTACAATTGGCTGATTATTGCTACTGCAAGGTCACGGCAGCAAGAAGTGCTCAGAAAATGAACCAGAGATTAGAACTCTGGTTAATTTTCTAAAAGTGCCCCAAATGCCCTCAAAATAGAGGGCCTTATAGCATTTTTTTTTAAATACAAAACTATATTTTTTTAAAATTAAAAAACAACTGCACTGGGCAGTTTTGGGGCTTTAAAGTGGGTGTGGGGTGCTAGAAAAAAAATGACACTGAAATGTACCTTTACATTGCGGTCTATGGGAATTGTGTGTTCCCAGTAATTAAAGTATATACTAATTAACACATACATATAAATGTATATAAGCATATACATCTATATTTAAAATACTGAAATCGCTGCGTGAGTTAACCCCTTTACTGCACTTATGTTCTGATTTCGTCTCTGACAGCATCAGAATGAGGCACCCATTGGAGCCTATGGAAGCACACTCTTGAGAGTGCAATGCTTCCTAGCAATGTAAATGCAAGGTCCAGGGCCGTATTATGACCTAGGCCAACAAGGCCGGTGCCTAGTGCAGCAGATTTGGGAGGGGCAGCACATCTGCCCTATCCTCTCTCTAAAAGCCAGCACACAGTACAGTGAGCGATAAATCGCAGGCTTGTACAGAGAAGACAAGGCACGTGCGCTGATTAAGGTCACTATGCACAGGCAGTGCTCTTTTAAACTGTTTCTTCATTTAGAGCCACTGGCATTTTTGCAGTGGAAGCGTTCTTGGTGAGAAACTTGCCCAGGGATATGCTTACAAGGTGAGGCTGGAGGAGAAGACCTTGTACCGATATGCTACCTCCCCTTGTGAGCTGTGGTGGGTCTGTGAGAGCAGTGCTTATTGCAGGTCTTATTAACTAACAGACTGGATGCGTCTGTGCACTGCTTAGATCAGCTTGTGATGTCTAATCATAAACTCTCAGCGCGAATGTATGTTAGCTACTAATAGCTAGCTTTCTCTGCATTCATGTGATGTCTAATCATAAACTCTCAGCGCTAATGTATGTTAGCTACTAATAGCTGCGCCTATGTCTAGACATGTGCGGTTCGTTTCGGATTTTATTCGGAAATTCGGTAAATTCGGTAAATTCGGAGATTCGGATCGATTCGGATTTCCGAATTAAAATACTTCCGAATCTACCGAATGAATCCGAAATAGCTGCCGTATCTCCGAATAAATCCGAATTAGCTAGTTAAAATTCGGCATTTCCCCATAGGAAACAATGGGAGTTTCGGCTGAAAAAAACTAACACCGCAGCCCCATTGTTTCCTATGGGGAAACACTAAGGCCTAGATTTGGAGTTCGGCGGTAAAAGGGCTGTTAACGCTCCGCAGGCTTTTTTCTGGCCGCACCATAAAATTAACTCTGGTATCGAGAGTTCAAACAAATGCTGCGTTAGGCTCCAAAAAAGGAGCGTAGAGCATTTTTACCGCAAATGCAACTCTCGATACCAGAGTTGCTTACGGACGCGGCCGGCCTCAAAAACGTGCTCGTGCACGATTCCCCCATAGGAAACAATGGGGCTGTTTGAGCTGAAAAAAAACCTAACACCTGCAAAAAAGCAGCGTTCAGCTCCTAACGCAGCCCCATTGTTTGCTATGGGGAAACACTTCCTACGTCTGCACCTAACACTCTAACATGTACCCTGAGTCTAAACACCCCTAGCCTTACACTTATTAACCCCTAATCTGCCGCCCCCGCTATCGCTGACCCCTGCATATTATTATTAACCCCTAATCTGCCGCTCCGTAAACCGCCGCCACCTACGTTATCCCTATGTACCCCTAATCTGCTACCCCTAACACCGCCGACCCCTATATTATATTTATTAACCCCTAACCTGCCCCCCACAACGTCGCCGACACCTGCCTACACTTATTAACCCCTAATCTGCCGAACGGACCTGAGCGCTACTATAATAAAGTTATTAACCCCTAATCCGCCTCACTAACCCTATCATAAATAGTATTAACCCCTAATCTGCCCTCCCTAACATCGCCGACACCTAACTTCAATTATTAACCCCTAATCTTCCGATCGGAGCTCACCGCTATTCTAATAAATGGATTAACCCCTAAAGCTAAGTCTAACCCTAACACTAACACCCCCCTAAGTTAAATATAATATTTATCTAACGAAATAAATTAACTCTTATTAAATAACTTATTCCTATTTAAAGCTAAATACTTACCTGTAAAATAAATCCTAATATAGCTACAATATAAATTATAATTATATTATAGCTATTTTAGGATTAATATTTATTTTACAGGTAACTTTGTATTTATTTTAACCAGGTACAATAGCTATTAAATAGTTAAGAACTATTTAATAGTTACCTAGTTAAAATAATAACAAATTTACCTGTAAAATAAATCCTAACCTAAGATATAATTAAACATAACACTACCCTATCAATAAAATAATAAAATAAACTACCTACAATTACCTACAATTAACCTAACACTACACTATCAATAAATTAATTAAACACAATTCCTACAAATAAATACAATTAAATAAACTAGCTAAAGTACAAAAAATAAAAAAGAACTAAGTTACAGAAAATAAAAAAATATTTACAAACATAAGAAAAATATTACAACAATTTTAAACTAATTACACCTACTCTAAGCCCCCTAATAAAATAACAAAGCCCCCCAAAATAAAAAATTCCCTACCCGATTCTAAATTAAAAAAGTTACAAGCTCTTTTACCTTACCAGCCCTGAACAGGGCCCTTTGCGGGGCATGCCCCAAGAATTTCAGCTCTTTTGCCTGTAAAAAAAAACATACAATACCCCCCCCCAACATTACAACCCACCACCCACATACCCCTAATCTAACCCAAACCCCCCTTAAATAAACCTAACACTAAGCCCCTGATGATCTTCCTACCTTGTCTTCACCATCCAGGTATCACCGATCCGTCCTGGCTCCAAGATCTTCATCCAACCCAAGCGGGGGTTGGCGATCCATAATCCGGTCCAGAAGAGGCTCCAAAGTCTTCCTCCTATCCGGCAAGAAGAGGACATCCGGACCGGCAAACATCTTCTCCAAGCGGCATCTTCGATCTTCTTCCATCCGGAGCGAAGCGGCAGGATCCTGAAGACCTCCAGCGCGGAACATCCATCCGGACCGACGACTGAACGACGAATGACTGTTCCTTTAAGGGACGTCATCCAAGATGGCGTCCCTCGAATTCCGATTGGCTGATAGGATTCTATCAGCCAATCGGAATTAAGGTAGGAAAAATCTGATTGGCTGATTCAATCAGCCAATCAGAATCAAGTTCAATCCGATTGGCTGATCCAATCAGCCAATCAGATTGAGCTCGCATTCTATTGGCTGTTCCGATCAGCCAATAGAATGCGAGCTCAATCTGATTGGCTGATTGGATCGGCCAATCGGATTGAACTAGATTCTGATTGGCTGATTCCATCAGCCAATCAGAAAATTCCTACCTTAATTCCGATTGGCTGATAGAATCCTATCAGCCAATCGGAATTCGAGGGACGCCATCTTGGATGACGTCCCTTAAAGGAACAGTCATTCGTCGTTCAGTCGTCGGTCCGGATGGATGTTCCGCGCTGGAGGTCTTCAGGATCCTGCCGCTTCGCTCCGGGTTGGAAGAAGATCGAAGATGCCGCTTGGAGAAGATGTTTGCCGGTCCGGATGTCCTCTTCTTGCCGGATAGGAGGAAGACTTTGGAGCCTCTTCTGGACCGGATTATGGATCGCCAACCCCCGCTTGGGTTGGATGAAGATCTTGGAGCCAGGACGGATCGGTGATACCTGGATGGTGAAGACAAGGTAGGAAGATCTTCAGGGGCTTAGTGTTAGGTTTATTTAAGGGGGGTTTGGGTTAGATTAGGGGTATGTGGGTGGTGGGTTGTAATGTTGGGGGGGGGGTATTGTATGTTTTTTTTTACAGGCAAAAGAGCTGAACTTCTTGGGGCATGCCCCGCAAAGGGCCCTGTTCAGGGCTGGTAAGGTAAAAGAGCTTGTAACTTTTTTAATTTAGAATAGGGTAGGGAATTTTTTATTTTGGGGGTCTTTGTTATTTTATTAGGGGGCTTAGAGTAGGTGTAATTAGTTTAAAATTGTTGTAATATTTTTCTTATGTTTGTAAATATTTTTTTATTTTCTGTAACTTAGTTCTTTTTTATTTTTTGTACTTTAGCTAGTTTATTTAATTGTATTTAGTTGTAGGAATTGTATTTAATTAATTTATTGATAGTGTAGTGTTAGGTTAATTGTAGGTAATTGTAGGTAGTTTATTTAATTATTTTATTGATAGGGTAGTGTTATGTTTAATTATATCTTAGGTTAGGATTTATTTTACAGGTAAATTTGTTATTATTTTAACTAGGTAACTATTAAATAGTTCTTAACTATTTAATAGCTATTTTACCTGGTTAAAATAATAACAAAGTTGCCTGTAAAATAAATATTAATCCTAAAATAGCTATAATATAATTATAATTTATATTGTAGCTATATTAGGGTTTATTTTATAGGTAAGTATTTAGCTTTAAATAGGAATAATTTATTTAATAAGAGTTAATTTATTTCGTTAGATAAAAATTATATTTAACTTAGGGGGGTGTTAGTGTTAGGGTTAGACTTAGCTTTAGGGGTTAATACATTTATTAGAATAGCGGTGAGCTCCGGTCGGCAGATTAGGGGTTAATAATTGAAGTTAGGTGTCGGCGATGTTAGGGAGGGCAGATTAGGGGTTAATACTATTTATGATAGGGTTAGTGAGGCGGATTAGGGGTTAATACATTTATTATAGTAGCGCTCAGGTCCGCTCGGCAGATTAGGGGTTAATAAGTGTAGGCAGGTGTCGGCGACGTTGAGGGGGGCAGATTAGGGGTTAATAAATATAATATAGGGGTCGGCGGTGTTAGGGGCAGCAGATTAGGGGTACATAGGGATAACGTAGGTGGCGGCGATTTGCGGTCGGAAGATAAGGGGTTAATTATTTTAAGCAGCTGGCGGCGACGTTGTGGGGGGCAAGTTAGGGGTTAATAAATGTAATACAGGGGTCGGCGGGGTTAGGGGCAGCAGATTAGGGGTACATAAGTATAACGTAGGTGGCGGTCGGCAGATTAGGGGTTAAAAATTTTAATCGAGTGGCGGCGATGTGGGGGGAGCTCGGTTTAGGGGTACATAGGTAGTTTATAGGTGTTAGTGTACTTTAGGGTACAGTAGTTAAGAGCTTTATAAACCGGCGTTAGCCAGAAAGCTCTTAACTCCTGCTATTTTCAGGCGGCTGGAATTTTGTCGTTAGATGTCTAACGCTCACTTCAGAAACGACTCTAAATACCAGCGTTAGAAAGATCCCATTGAAAATATAGGCTACGCAAATGGCGTAGGGGGATCTGCGGTATGGAAAAGTCGCGGCTGAAAAGTGAGCGTTAGACCCTTTAATCACTGACTCCAAATACCAGCGGGCGGCCAAAACCAGCGTTAGGAGCCTCTAACGTTGGTTTTGACGGCTACCGCCGAACTCCAAATCTAGGCCATAGTCTGCACCTAACACCCTAACATGTACCCCGAGTCTCTAAACACCCCTAATCTAACACTTATTAACCCCTAATCTGCCGCCCCCGCTATCGCTGACACCTGCATTATTTTATTAACCCCTAATCTGCCGACCGAATATCGCCGCCACCTACATTATAACTATTAACCCCTAATCTGCTGTCCCTAACACCGCCGACCCCTACATTATAGTTATTAACCCCTAATCTGCCCCCCCCAACGTCGCCGCAATCTAACTACAAGTATTAACCCCTAATCTGCCGACCCGATATCGCCGCCACCTACATTATAACTATTAACCCCTAATCTGCTGTCCCTAACACCGCCGACCCCTACATTATAGTTATTAACCCCTAATCTGCCTCCCCCAACGTCGCCGCAATCTAACTACAAGTATTAACCCCTAATCTGCCGACCGAATATCGCCGCCGCCTACATTATAGCTATTAACCCCTAATCTGCTGTCCCTAACACCGCCGACCCCTACATTATAGTTATTAACCCCTAATCTCCCCCCCCAACGTCGCCGCAATCTAACTACAAGTATTAACCCCTAATCTGCCGACCCGATATCGCCGCCGCCTACATTATAGCTATTAACCCCTAATCTGCTGTCCCTAACACCGCCGACCCCTACATTATAGTTATTAACCCCTAATCTGCCCCCCCCAACGTCGCCGCAATCTAACTACAAGTATTAACCCCTAATCTGCCGACCCGATATCGCCGCCGCCTACATTATAGCTATTAACCCCTAATCTGCTGTCCCTAACACCGCCGACCCCTACATTATAGTTATTAACCCCTAATCTGCCCCCCCCAACGTTGCCACAATCTAACTACAAGTATTAACCCCTAATCTGCCGACCGCAAATCGCCGCCACTATAATAAATGTATTAACCCCTAAACCGCCGCACTCCCGCCTCGCAAACACTATAATACATTTTATTAACCCCTAATCTGCCCTCCCTAACATCGCCGCCACCTACCTACAATTATTAACCCCTAATCTCCCGCCCCCAACGTCGCTGCTACTATAATAAGGTTATTAACCCCTAAACCTAAGTCTAACCCTAACACTAACACCCCCTAACTTAAATATAATTTAAATAAAACGAAATACATTTACTATAGTTAAATAAATGAATCCTATTTAAAACTAAAGACTTACCTGTAAAATAAACCCTAAGATAGCTGCAATATAACTAATAGTTACATTGTAGCTATTTTAGGATTTATTTTTATTTTACAGGCAACTTTGTATTTATTTTAACTAGGTACAATAGTTATTAAATAGTTAATAACTATTTAATAACTACCTAGCTAAAATAAATACAAATTTACCTGTAAAATAAATCCTAACCTAAGTTACAATTACACCTAACACTACACTATCATTTAATTAATTAAATAAATGACTCATATTTAAAACTAAATACTTACTTGTAAAATAAACCCTAATATAGCTGCAATATAACTAATAGTTACATTGTAGCTATTTTAGCATTTATATTTATTTTACAGGCAACTTTGTATTTATTTTAACTAGGTACAATAGCTATTAAATAGTTATTGACTAATTAATAGCTAACTAGTTAAAATAATTACAAAATTACCTGTAAAATAAATCCTAACCTAAGTTACAATTAAACCTAACACTACACTATCATTAAATAAATTAACTACAAGTACCTACAATTAAATACAATTAAAAAAACTAAACTAAAGTACAAACCCCCCCCCCCACTAAATTACAAAAAATAAAAAAATATTACAAGAATTTTAAACTAATTACACCTAATCTAAGCCCCCTAATAAAATAACAAAGCCCCCCAAAATAAAAAAAATGCCCTAACCTATACTAAATTACAAAAGTTAACAGCTCTATTACCTTACCAGCCCTGAACAGGGCCCTTTGCGGGGCATGCCCCAAAGAAAACAGCTCTTTTGCCTGTAAAAAAAAAACACAATCCCCCCCCCCACATTACAACCCACCACCCACATACCCCTACTCTAACCCAAACCCCCCTTAAATAAACCTAACACTACCCCCCTGAAGATCTCCCTACCTTGAGTCGTGTTCACCCAGCCGGGCCGAAGTCTTCATCCGATGGGGCAGAAGAGGACATCCAGACCGGCAGAAGTCTTCATCCAAGCGGGGCAAGAAGAGGTCTTCCATCCATCAGAAAAGTACAAAAAAAACAAACAAACACTAAATTAGCAAAAATAATAAAATATTACAATAATTTTAAACTAATTACACCTAATCTAAGCCCCCTACTAGCTATTAATATAGCTACAATATAACTAATAGTTACATTGTAGCTATTTTAGGATTTATATTTATTTTACAGGCAACTTTGTATTTATTTTAACTAGGTACAATAGCTATTAAATAGTTAATAACTATTTAATAACTACCTAGCTAAAATAAATACAAATTTACCTGTAAAATAAACCCTAACCTAAGTTACAATTACACCTAACACTACACTGTCATTAAATTAACTAAATAAATTAATCCTATATAAAACTAAATACTTACCTGTAAAATAAACCCTAATATAGCTACAATATAACTAATAGTTACATTGTAGCTATTTTAGCATTTATATTTATTTTACAGGCAACTTTGTATTTATTTTAACTAGGTACAATAGCTATTAAATAGATATTTACTGTTTAATAGCTACCTAGTTAAAATAATTACAAAATTACCTGTAAAATAAATCCTAACCTAAGTTACTATTAAACCTAACACTACACTATCATTAAATAAATTAACTACAAGTACCTACAATTAAATACAATGAAATAAACTAAACTAAAGTACAAAAAAAACAAACACTAAATTACAAAAAATAAAAAAAATTACAAGAATTTTAAACTAATTACACCTAATCTAAGCCCCCTAATAAAATAACAAAGCCCCCCAAAATAAAAAAATGCCCTACCCTATACTAAATTACAAAAATAATCAGCTCTATTACCTTACCAGCCCTGAACAGGGCCTTTTGCGGGGCATGCCCCAAAGAAAACAGCTCTTTTGCCTGTAAAAAAAAACACAATCCCCCCCCACATTACAACCCACCACCCACATACCCCTACTCTAACCCAAACCCCCCTTAAATAAACCTAACACTACCCCCCTGAAGATCTCTCTACCGTGTCTTCACCCAGCGGGCCGAAGTCTTCATCCGATCGGGCAGAAGAGGACATCCAGACCGGCAGAAGTCTTCATCCAAGCGGGGCAAGACAAGGTCTTCCATCCATCAGAAGTCTTGATCCAGGCGGCATCTTCTCTGTTCATCCATCGGGAGCGGAGTGGCAGCATCCTGAAGACATCCCACGCAGAGCATCCTCTTCTTTCTTGATCCGACGACTAGGTGACTGTACCTTTAAGTGACGTCATCCAAGATGGCGTCCCTTGAATTCCGATTGGCTGATAGGATTCTATCAGCCAATCGGAATTAAGGTAGGAAAAATCTGATTGGCTGATTCAATCAGCCAATCAGATTCAAGTTCAATCCGATTGACTGATGGAATCAGCCAATCAGATTGACCTCGCATTCTATTGGCTGTTCCGATCAGCCAATAGAATGTGAGCTCAATCTGATTGGCTGATTGGATCAGCCAATCGGATTGAACTTGAATCTGATTGGCTGATTGAATCAGCCAATCAGATTTTTCCTACCTTAATTCCGATTGGCTGATAGAATCCTATCAGCCAATCGGAATTCAAGGGACGCCATCTTGGATGACGTCACTTAAAGGTACAGTCACCTAGTCGTCGGATCAAGAAAGAAGAGGATGCTCTGCGTGGGATGTCTTCAGGATGCTGCCGCTCCGCTCCGGATGGATGAACAGAGAAGATGCCGCCTGGATCAAGACTTCTGATGGATGGAAGACCTCTTCTTGCCCCGCTTGGATGAAGACTTCTGCCGGTCTGGATGTCCTCTTCTGCCCGATCGGATGAAGACTTCGGCCCGCTGGGTGAAGACACGGTAGAGAGATCTTCAGGGGGGTAGTGTTAGGTTTATTTAAGGGGGGTTTGGGTTAGATTAGGGGTATGTGGGTGGTGGGTTGTAATGTGGGGGGGTATTGTGTGTTTTTTTACAGGCAAAAGAGCTGTTTTCTTTGGGGCATGCCCCGCAACAGGCCCTGTTCAGGGCTGGTAAGGTAATAGAGCTGATTACTTTTGTAATTTAGTATAGGGTAGGGCATTTTTTTATTTTGGGGGGCTTTGTTATTTTATTAGGGGGCTTAGATTAGGTGTAATTAGTTTAAAATTCTTGTAATTTTTTTTATTTTTTGTAATTTAGTGTTTGTTTTTTTTGTACTTTAGTTTAGTTTATTTCATTGTATTTAATTGTAGGTACTTGTAGTTAATTTATTTAATGATAGTGTAGTGTTAGGTTTAATAGTAACTTAGGTTAGGATTTATTTTACAGGTAATTTTGTAATTATTTTAACTAGGTAGCTATTAAACAGAAAATATCTATTTAATAGCTATTGTACCTAGTTAAAATAAATACAAAGTTGCCTGTAAAATAAATATAAATGCTAAAATAGCTACAATGTAACTATTAGTTATATTGTAGCTATATTAGGGTTTATTTTACAGGTAAGTATTTAGTTTTATATAGGATTAATTTATTTAGTTAATTTAATGACAGTGTAGTGTTAGGTGTAATTGTAACTTAGGTTAGGGTTTATTTTACAGGTAAATTTGTATTTATTTTAGCTAGGTAGTTATTAAATAGTTATTAACTATTTAATAGCTATTGTACCTAGTTAAAATAAATACAAAGTTGTCTGTAAAATAAATATAAATCCTAAAATAGCTACAATGTAACTATTAGTTATATTGTAGCTATATTAATAGCTAGTAGGGGGCTTAGATTAGGTGTAATTAGTTTAAAATTATTGTAATATTTTATTATTCTTGCTAATTTAGTGTTTGTTTGTTTTTTTGTACTTTTCTGATGGATGGAAGACCTCTTCTTGCCCCGCTTGGATGAAGACTTCTGCCGGTCTGGATGTCTTCTTCTGCCCCATCGGATGAAGACTTCGGCCCGGCTGGGTGAACACGACTCAAGGTAGGGAGATCTTCAGGGGGGTAGTGTTAGGTTTATTTAAGGGGGGTTTGGGTTAGAGTAGGGGTATGTGGGTGGTGGGTTGTAATGTGGGGGGGGTATTGTGGTTTTTTTTACAGGCAAAAGAGCTGTTTTCTTTGGGGCATGCCCCGCAAAAGGCGCTGTTCAGGGCTGGTAAGGTAATAGAGCTGTTAACTTTTGTAATTTAGTATAGGGTAGGGCATTTTTTTTTATTTTGGGGATCTTTGTTATTTTATTAGGGGGCTTAGATTAGGTGTAATTAGTTTAAAATTCTTGTAATATTTTTTTATTTTTTGTAATTTAGTGGGGGGGTTTTTGTACTTTAGTTTAGTTTTTTTAATTGTATTTAATTGTAGGTACTTGTAGTTAATTTATTTAATGATAGTGTAGTGTTAGGTTTTATTGTAACTTAGGTTAGGATTTATTTTACAAGTAATTTTGTAATTATTTTAACTAGGTAGCTATTAAATAGTCAATATCTATTTAATAGCTATTGAACCTAGTTAAAATAAATACAAAGTTGCCTGTACAATAAATATAAATGCTAAAATAGCTACAATGTAACTATTAGTTATATTGCAGCTATATTAGGGTTTATTTTACAGGTAAGTCTTTAGTTTTATATATGATTCATTTATTTAGTTAATTTAATGATAGTGTAGTGTTAGGTGTAATTGTAACTTAGGTTATGATTTATTTTACAGGTAAATTTGTATTTATTTTAGCTAGGTAGTTATTAAATAGTTATTAACTATTTAATAGCTTTTGTACCTAGTTAAAATAAATACAAAGTTGCCTGTAAAATAAATATAAATCCTAAAATAGCTACAATGTAACTATTAGTTATATTGAAGCTATATTAATAGCTAGTCGGGGGCTTAGATTAGGTGTAATTAGTTTAAAATTATTGTAAGATTTTATTATTTTTGGTAATTTAGTGTTTGTTTGTATTTTGGTACTTGTATGATGGATGGAAGACCTCTTCTTGCCCCGCTTGGATGAAGACTTCTGCCGGTCTGGATGTCCTCTTCTGCCCCATCGGATGAAGACTTCGGCCCGGCTGGGTGAACACGACTCAAGGTAGGGAGATCTTCAGGGGGGTAGTGTTAGGTTTATTTAAGGGGGGTTTGGGTTAGAGTAGGGGTATGTGGGTGGTGGGTTGTAATGTAGGGGGGGGGATTGTGTTTTTTTTTTACAGGCAAAAGAGCTGTTTTCTTTGGGGCATGCCCCGCAAAGGGCCCTGTTCAGGGCTGGTAAGGTAATAGAGCTGTTAACTTTTGTAATTTAGTATAGGGTAGGGCATTTTATTTTGGGGGGCTTTGTTATTTTATTAGGGGGCTTAGATTAGGTGTAATTAGTTTAAAATTCTTGTAATATTTTTTTATTGTTTGTAATTTAGTGTTTGGTTTTTTTTGTAATTTAGTGGGGGGGTTTTGTACTTTAGTTTATTTAATTGTAGATAATTGTAGGTACTTGTAGTTAATTTATTTAATGACAGTGTAGTGTTAGGTTTAATTGTAACTTAGGTTAGGATTTATTTTACAGGTAATTTTGTAATTATTTTAACTAGGTAGCTATTAATTAGTCAATAACTATTTAATAGCTTTTGTACCTAGTTAAAATAAATACAAAGTTGCCTGTAAAATAAATATAAATGCTAAAATAGCTACAATGTAACTATTAGTTATATTGCAGCTATCTTAGGGTTTATTTTACAGGTAAGTATTTTGTTTTAAATATGATTCATTTATTTAGTTAATTTAATGATAGTGTAGTGTTAGGTGTAATTGTAACTTAGGTTAGGATTTATTTTACAGGTAAATTTGTATTTATTTTAGCTAGGTAGTTATTAAATAGTTATTAACTATTTAATAACTATTGTACCTAGTTAAAATAAATACAAAGTTGCCTGTAAAATAAAAATAAATCCTAAAATAGCTACAATGTAACTATTAGTTATATTGTAGCTATATTAGGGTTTATTTTACAGGTAAGTCTTTAGTTTTAAATAGGATTCATTTATTTAACTATAGTAAACTTATTTCGTTTTATTTAAATTATATTTAAGTTAGGGGGTGTTAGTGTTAGGGTTAGACTTAGGTTTAGGGGTTAATAACCTTATTATAGTAGCGGCGACGTTGGGGGCGGGAGATTAGGGGTTAATAATTGTAGGTAGGTGGCGGCGATGTTAGGGAGGGCAGATTAGGGGTTAATAAAATGTATTATAGTGTTTGCGAGGCGGGAGTGCGGCGGTTTAGGGGTTAATACATTTATTATAGTGGCGGCGATTTGCGGTCGGCAGATTAGGGGTTAATACTTGTAGTTAGATTGTGGCGACGTTGGGGGGAGGCAGATTAGGGGTTAATAACTATAATGTAGGGGTCGGCGGTGTTAGGGACACCAGATTAGGGGTTAATAGCTATAATGTAGGCGGCGGCGATATCGGGTCGGCAGATTAGGGGTTAATACTTGTAGTTAGATTGCGGCGACGTTGGGGGGGGCAGATTAGGGGTTAATAACTATAATGTAGGGGTCGGCGGTGTTAGGGACACCAGATTAGGGGTTAATAGCTATAATGTAGGCGGCGGCGATATCGGGTCGGCAGATTAGGGGTTAATACTTGTAGTTAGATTGCGGCGACGTTGGGGGAGGCAGATTAGGGGTTAATAACTATAATGTAGGGGTCGGCGGTGTTAGGGACAGCAGATTAGGGGTTAATAGCTATAATGTAGGCGGCGGCGATATCGGGTCGGCAGATTAGGGGTTAATACTTGTAGTTAGATTGCGGCGACGTTGGGGGAGGCAGATTAGGGGTTAATAACTATAATGTAGGGGTCGGCGGTGTTAGGGACAGCAGATTAGGGGTTAATAGTTATAATGTAGGTGGCGGCGATATCGGGTCGGCAGATTAGGGGTTAAATAATGTTATTATAGGGTTTGCGATGTGGGGGGGCCTCGGTTTAGTGGTTCATAGGTAGTTTATGGGTGTTAGTGACTTAGTGTACTAAATGGGTGTTAGTGTACTAAAAACATACCGAATTTCGGAACGGAATAGAACCGAATTCAGCCGAATCCGAATAAATCCGAAACGAATTTATTCGGATCCGAATAAATCTGAAACGAATTTATTCAAATTTTGCCGAATCCGATTCGATCCGAAACGAAATTCGAAAAGTCCGAATCGATCCGAACCGAAAACGAACCGAATTTTTTAGCCGTGCACATGTCTACCTATGTCTGTTAGCTACTAATAGCTAGCTTTCTCTGCATTCATGAACCCACAAAGTAAATAGTAACTTAAAAAAGTTTCATTACTTGAATGATGTTAATTACTGTATGTTGTTGCATGTGAAGGGCAGTGATTGTTTTAAAGTGTATTCTTCTTTCCCTCTCTTCCTCTCACCCTTCTTTCCCTTTCTCCATCCGTTCTTTCCTATCCCTCCCTATTCTCCCCTCCTCTTTTTTCTCTCCCTTCTCTCGGGGAGAAAATGGTATGAGATACATGCAATTCAACCCACCTGTATGCAAATGTTTTGCTAGCCCATATTCTTTTGAATTGTTATAAAAAAATTTTTTTACACACTGACCCAAAAAAATATTAAGGGGAAAAAAGGCCTAAAACCTTTGGGGGGGAGCATAATTTTGAGTGCCTGTAATATCAGCAATTTTTCCGCAATTTTAGCTTACCGCAAATCCCCTTACGTCAATTGCGTATCCTATCTTTTTAATGGGATTTTCCTAACGCCGGTATTACGATTGCTGGAAAAAGTGAGTGGTAGACCCTCTCCTGGCAAGACTCACTAACGCATTTTAAAGTCAGTAGTTAAGAGTTTTATGGGCTAACGCCGGAACATAAAGCTCTTGACTAAAGTGCTAAAAAGTACACTAACACCCATAAACTACCTATTAACCCCTAAACCGAGGCCCCCCCCCCCCACATCGCAAACACTATAATAAAATTATTTAACCCCTAATCTGCCGACCGGACATCGCCGACACTGTAATAAATATATTAATCCCTAAACCGCCGCACTCCCGCCTCGCAAACACTAGTTAAATTTTATTAACCCATAATCTGCCGTCCCTAACATCGCCGACACCTACCTACATTTATTAACCCTTAATCTGCCGACCCCAACGTCGCCGCTACTATATTAAATGTATTAAACCCTAAACCTAAGTCTAACCCTAACCCTAACACCCCCCTAACTTAAATATAATTTAAATAAATCTAAATAAATTTACTATTATTAAATAAATTATTCCTATTTAAAACTAAATACTTACCTATAAAATAAACCCTAAGATAGCTACAATATAACTAATAGTTACATTTGTATCTATCTCAGGATTTATTTTTATTTTACAGGCAAGTGTGTATTTATTTTAACTAGGTACAATAGTTATTTAATATTTATTCACTATTTAATAACTTCCTAGTTAAAATAAGTACAAATTTATCTGTAAAATAAACCCTAACCTAAATTACAATTACACCTAACACTACACTATAATTAAATTAATTACATAAATTACCTACAATTAACTACAATTAAATTAAATGAAGTATAACCCCCCCACTAAATTACAGAAAATAAAAAAAGAATTACAAATTTTTAAACTAATTACACCTAATCTAATCCTCCTAATAAAATAAAAAAGCCCCCCAAATTCCCTACACTTTACTAAATTACAAATAGACCTTAAAAGGGCTTTTTGTGGGGCATTGCCCCAAAGTAATCAGCTCTTTTACCTGTAAAAAAAAAATACAATACCCCCAACATTAAAACGCACCACCCACGGGGGGGCGGAGCCTATAGCTGTCGCGGCAGGACGTGTTTTTGGAGAGCTCTTGGAGTGATAAAATATAAAAAGCTATTTACCACATCTAACTCAAAAAATTTTTATGGTTTCAAGTTGCCCAGACTGGGGAGACTCCGTAAAAGTTTGAAAGATCATAATACAAAACCGGACCTGCCTATGTTCTTCAGCTTAACTGCACAGAGTTGGGCCACGACGCATACACTGAGTGCTTGATTTCTAGTGTTGTTGGGGCTGCCCGCATATTTACCCCCCCCCCGGAGTCTCTGACTCTGGGTTAATAAACCAGATTTGTAACGCTGGACATATACCTGCCTAATTGAACAATGGAAAAATTCCAGTGCGCACTTCAGCAGATCCTGCTGGACTTTGAGCTAAAATTTTGTGCTATGCTAGATGAGGCTTTTCAACCCCAGCATGCCTCTAGCTATGATAAAGAAGAGAGCATCTGCTACATACCTCCAATGTTGGTTATAGAGGATTGCCCTGCTCTGACCGCGGACCAGAGAACCCCTGACCTGGTGCCGACTACGGAACAACAAGATCCACATGGCCAGGGTTCTGTTCTTACATACGCTCCTAGGCAACGGAAGGACACAGAGCAAGCTTCACCCTTGTCAGTGACAAAACAAGCAAGAGCTTCCCTCCTGAGTACCCCTGTGGATCGCCGAAACAAGAGGCTACCTTACTTACTTTCAACAGATGCCTCTCTAGCAACACAGGCCCCAAACGAGAGCGTAAGTTATGGCTGCAGTAGTATAAAGTCTGCGTGTGACCTAGTAGCGGCCATCTGCCTAACATCGCTATGGCAGATACCCCTCTGGATCTCAGTGCCGATATATTAAGAAGCAACGAAACGTTCCTCTCACCCTGTTCGCATGCTTCAGGACTTGGCCGAGTGCTCCAAGATGGAGGAGATTTACTGTTCCTGAGGTCCGGAGTGGGGTGAATATGGTGACACACACTTTATTTTACACTGTGATCGTGCACGTATGAATATACTCTCAAGATTTAACTCTATTTATACAGCTGCCGTACCCTAATGATGGCAATTATGCCTGATGTGTGGGGGACTCTAATATTAAATGCTAAATTGTCGGACTTGGTCTTACATAGACATCCTCATAGCCCATTTCTTCTCAGAAGTTAAGAATCTCCCTCCGAACTGTGACATTTCACCTGTTTAGTCTGGCAATGGCTCAAGTTCCTCATAATTTTTACAAAAGATGTTTATCACTGTCATTATTACTGTCATTCTATTCTCTGTCTCACTCTATGATAGCTGTGTTAATTTTTTCTCAGTAGAATAGGAACAATAGAAAGTGCATTAGAGTAATTATAGCTCAGGATCTTGTCAAAATTTGTCATTGGCTATTGTATTTCACAAACATGTTCTGTGAGTTCCATTAAGTTCACTGATCTACTACTCCAGATTACATATCAGAACTGTATTATATATATATATCATTGACCACTTTCTGAGTAATAGTACATAGGCTTAGGAAAAGGATCCAATTAGTTTGTTTAACGCAATTGCTAACCTCTCACATAAAGTACTGTTATGCTGGTATAGTAATGTAGCATGTGTCATATATACAGTAAGTGTATTGATTGAGCTATTCAATGTTTTAAAAATCAATTTTATTTTTCACGGACAGGCTAGGCATAGGGTGATCCATTTTTTCTCCAATCTATGTATCATTGATATAATCTCTGAAACTATTGATCTTTGTTGTTGTTGTAAAATATAAGTCAAGGGTTCAAAAGTGATCCTATCACCATTTAAACAAACCTCCTATGTCTCATAATTTAGTTTTAAAGCCCAAGAGAGGCCATTATAGGTCCAGGAGGTAGCAAATGAGAGCTCATGTTTTATCTCTATTATTATTGTATAGGCACGGTTTGGGTTACATAGATATTGTATAGTGGTATTCAATGTGCTTTTTACATTTACAAGTACTTGCAAATGTTGTGGAAAGGGGAAGCTGGTACTCTGGTTGTTTGACAATTGTTTTGTATCTCTCTAAATATCTGTTTGTTACAGACTCCTTTGTATTTTGAAATATTTACATATACCTGTTACCCCTGCAAATTATCTCTCAATAAAAAAATTTTTATTAAAAAAAAAAAAAAACCCACCACCCACACACCCAACCCTACTCTAAAACCCACCCAATCCCCCCTTAATAAAACCTAACACTACCCCCTTGAAGATCACCCTACCTTGGCCGTCTTCACCCAGCCGGGCACAAGTGGACGTCCAGAGGGGCAGAAGTCTTCATCCGATCCGGCCAGAAGAGGACCTCCAGATGGGCAGAAGGCTTCATCCAGTCGGCATCTTCTATCTTCTTCCATCCGGAGCGGAGTGGGTCCATCTTGAAGACATCCGACGTGGAGCATCCTCTTCCATCCGACGGCGACTGAAGAATAAAGGTTGCTTTAAGTGACGTCATCCAAGATGGCATCCCTTCAATTCTGATTGGCTGATAGAATCCTATCAGCCAATCGGAATTAAGGTAGGAAAAATCTGATTGGCTGATGCAATCGGCCAATAGGATTGAGCTCGCATTCTATTGGCTGATTGGAACAATCCTACCTTAATTCCGATTGGCTGATAGGATTCTATCAGCCAATCGGAATTGAAGGGGCGCCATCTTGGATGACGTCACTTAAAGGAACTTTCATTCTTCAGTCACCATCGGATGGAAGAGGAAGCTCCGCGTCAGATGTCTTGAAGATGGACCCACTCCGGATGGAAGAAGATAGAAGATGCCGCCTGGATGAAGCCTTCTGCCCATCTGGAGGTCCTCTTCTGGCCGGATAAGATGAAGACTTCTGCCCTTCTGGACGTCTACTTGTGCCCGGCTGGGTGAAGACGGCTCAAGGTAGGGTGATCTTCAAGGGGGTAGTGTTAGGTTTGTTTAAGGGGGGATTGCGTGGGTTTTAGAGTAGGGTTGGGTGTGTGGGTGGTGGGTTTTAATGTTGGGGGGTATTGCATTTTTTTTTCCAGGTAAAAGAGCTGATTACTTTTGGGGCAATGCCCCGCAAAAGGCCCTTTTAAGGGCTATTTGTAATTTAGTATAGGGTAGGGAATTTTATTATTTTGGGGGCTTTTCTATTTTATTAGGGGGATTAGATTAGGTTTAATTAGTTTAAAAAAATTGTAATTATTTTTTTATTTTCTGCAATTTAGTGGGGGGGTTGTACTTTAGTTCATTTAATTTAATTGTAGTTAATTGTAGGTAATTTATGTAATTAATTTAATTATAGTGTAGTGTTAGGTGTAATTGTAATTTAGGTTAGAATTTATTCTACCTAGTTAAAATAAATACAAAGTTGCCTGTAAAATAAATATAAATCCTAAGCTAGCTACAATGTAACTATTAGTTATATTGTAGCTATCTTAGGGTTTATTTTATTGGTAAGTATTTAGTTTTAAATAGGATTAATTTATTTAATTGTAGTAAATTTATTTAGATTTATTTAAATTATATTTAAGTTAGGGGGGTGTTAGGGTTAGACTTAGGTTTAGGGGTTAATAAATTTATTATAGTGGCGGCGACGTTGGCGGCGGCAGATTAGGGGTTAATAAATTTAATATAGATGCGGCAACGTTGGGGGGGCAGATTAGGGGTTAATAAATATAATGTAGGGTTCGGCGATGTTGGGGGCAGTAGATTAGGGGTTCATAGGGATAATGTAGGTGGCGGCGGTGTCCGGAGCGGCAGATTAGGGATTAATAATATAATGTAGGTGGCGACGAAGTCGTGAGCAGCAGATTAGGGGTTAATAAGTGTAAGATTATGGGTGTTTAGACTCGGGGTTCATGTTAGGGTGTTAGGTGCAGACATAACTTTTATTTCCCCATAGGAAACAATGGAGCTGCGTTAGGAGCTGAACGCTGCTTTTTTGCAGGTGTTAGTTTTTTTTTTCAGCCAGCTCAGCCCCATTGTTTCCTATGGGGAAATCGTGCACGAGCACGTTTTGCCAGCTTACCGCTACCGTAAGCAGCGCTGGTATTACAGTGAGATGTGAGACGCTTACTTTTCTGAGGTTAACGCCGGCTTGAAGAAAACTTGTAATACCAGCGTTGGCTTAAGTGAGAAGTAAGAAAAAAAGGCTCGTTAGCACCGCACAGCCTTACCGACAAAAACTTGTAATCTAGCCGATGGTGTTTCCATTTAAGAAGCCAGCTTGAGGGAAAGGGCACAATTTTGTGAACCAGCAAGCTCCTACAAGCATTGCACACCATGACTCAAATGCTATTTAAGATCTGACAAATAAAAATTTTGTAAGGAACATTAATATACAGGAGTGTGCAGCTCATAGACAAAAGTGCATAAAATGCATATAAGGGAAGGCAACTAGGCCCTCAATTCCCAAGCAAAGTAGAAGGCATACAAGGAAGCCACTTGAGCTAATCCATATTGATTAATGTGGCCCAATCCAACCAGCCTCAACTGAGGGAAATCGTTATGTAGTCACTTTTATTGATAATTTCTCTAGGTACAGTGTTACCTACTTGCTGAAGGAGAAATCCTAAACACTGCAAACGCTCAGAGATTTTGTTGCGAAGGTAGGAAACAAGTTCAACAGGAAACCCAAAGCAATTAAAAGTGACAATAGTGGTGAGTACATGTCACAACAAACAGAGACATACCTCAGAGAACCGGGTATACACAGGCTCACAATTGCATTTACCCCAGAGCAAAATGGAGTTGCAGAAAAAAAAACAGATCACTGATGGACATGGTGAGATGTATGCTTCTAGATGCAGGACTCCCTGAGAAGAAGCTGTGCTGACAGCCACATATCTACAAAATAGGCTGCAAACTAGAAAACACCTTGTGAACTGTGGCATGGAATAACACCAAGTGTAAGGCACCATAGAGTATTTGGATCTAAGGCCTATGCACATGTTCCAAGACAGAGAAGATCTACGCTAAACCCCAGAGCTGAAGAGGGGATAATGGTTGAATATAATCTAAGAAGTAAGGGGTACAGAATCCTGAGCCCTAAGACAAAGAGAGTCACTGTATGCAATGTTGAAAAAGATGAAAAAGAAAGAGGGAACCAAAGCTAGCCTGATAACTACTCAGAACCTGAAGTTAATAACAATAGTAAAGAAGAAGAAGACTATTATCCAGCACCCAGAAATACAAACATTATTCAAGAAGAACTGGATAAAGAGGTTCAGATATAAGCTTTAACAAGGCTAGCCGATGAGACAGCACAGCCACAGCCTGAGATAGCTGAAGTATAACTATCTCTAGAGCAAGATCTCAGGCACTCATCACGCCCTAACAAAGGAGTTCCAGCTAAACAACTTTATTTTTTCTTTTTAATTATTTATTTTCCAAGAACATATATGGTTCCATTGCCAGTGTGAATACAACAGATTCCATAACAGAAAAGGAAAACAAACATAGTATAAACTTTAGACCAGTCATTAATAACAATATACAATCTAGGACAAGAAACGCAAGGATAATTCTATTAATATTAATTCATATTTTGTTTCCGACCTAGTGTTACATAATTATAATCGTTAGCAAAGGATATAGACATTTTTTTTGTTTTTTTTATATATATAATAACATAAAACATTGATTACAACGATATACAATCTAGTGCCTAGATTACGAGTTTTGCGTTAGCCTTAAAAAGCAGCGTTGCGAGGTCCCAACGCTGCTTTTTATCTAACGCTGGTATTACGAGTCTGACAGGTACAGGCTCACCGCTAACTTTTCTTCTGTGACTCGAGGCTACCGCAAATCCCCTTACGTCAATTGCATATCCTATCTTTTTAATGGGATTTGCCTAACGCTGGTATTACGAGTCTTGGAAGAAGTGAGCGGTAGAGCCTCTACCTCCAAGACTCCAACCGCATTTAAAAGTCAGTAGTTAAGAGTTTTATGGGCTAACGCCGGAACATAAAGCTCTTAACTACAGTGCTACAAAGTACACTAACATCCATAAACTATCTATGAACCCCTAAACCGAGCCCCCCCCACATCGCAAACACTATAATAAAATTATTTAACCCCTAATCTGCCGACCCGACACCGCTGCCACCTACATTATACCTATGAACCCCTAATCTGCTGTCCCTAACATCGCCGACACCTATATTAAATTTATTAACCCCTAATCTGCCCCCCCACGTCGCCGCCACCTACCTACACTTATTAACCCCTAATCTGCCAACAGGACATCGCCGCCACTATAATAAATGTATTAACCCCTAAACCGCCGCTCTCCCGCCTCGCAAACACTATAATACATTTTATTAACCCCTAATCTGCCCTCCCTAACATCGCCGCAACCTACCTACAATTATTAACCCCTAATTTTCCGCACCCAACTTCGCCACTACTATAACAAAGTTATTAACCCCTAAACCTAAGTCTAACCCTAATCCCCCCTAAGTTAAATATAATTTAAATTAAATAAAATAAATTTACTATAATTAAATAAATTATTCCTATTTAAAACTAAATACTTACCTATAAAATAAACCATAAGATAGATACAATATAACTAATAGTTACATTGTAGCTATTTTATGATTTCTTTTTATTTTACAGGCAACTTTGTATTTATTTTAACTAGGTACAATAGCTATTAAATAGTTAATAACTATTTAATAGCTACCTGGTTAAAATAATTACAAAATTACCTGTAAAATAAATCCTAACCTACGTTACAAATACACCTAACACTACACTATCAATAAATTAATTAAATAAATTAAATACAATTTTCTAAAATAAAATACAATTAAATAAACTATAACTATATTACAAAAAAAACCACTAAATTACAAAAAATAATAAAATATTACAAGAATTTTAATCTAATTACACCTAATCTAAGCCCCCTAATAAAATAAAAAAGCCCCCAAAAAATAAAATTCCCTACCCTATACTAAATTACAAAAGTAATCAGCTCTATTACCAGCCCTTAAAAGGGCTTTTTTCGGGGCATTGTCCCAAAGTAATCAGCACTTTTACCTGTAAAATAAAAGAAATACAATACCCCCCCAACATTACAACCAACCACCCACAAACCCCTACTCTAAAACCCACCCGATTCCCCTTTAAAAAAAACTAACACTACCCCATTGAAGATCACCCTACCTTGAGCCGTGTTCACCCAGCCGGGCACCGATGGGCCAGAATAGGACATCTGGAGCGGCAAAATAGAATGGACCTCGCATTCTATTGGCTGATCCAATCAGCCAATCGGATTGAACTTCAATCCGATTGGCTGATTAAATCAACCAATCAGATTTTTCCTACCTTAATTCCGATTGGCTGATAGAATCCTATCAGCCAATCGGAATTCGAGGGACACCATCTTGGATGACGTCATTTAAAGGAACCGTCATTCGTCGTTAGTCCGTTGTGCTGGAAGGAGGCTCCGTGCTGGAGGTCTTCAAGATGGAGCCGCTCATCGCCGGAAGGGTGAAGATAGAAGATGCGGCTTGGATGAAGACTTCTGCTGGATGGAGGACCTCTTCTGCCCCGATCGGATGAAGACTTCTGCTGGATGGAGAACCTCTTCTGCCCCGATTGGATGAAGACTTCTGCCGCTCCGGATGTCCTATTCTGGCCCATCGGTGCCCGGCTGGGTGAACACAGCTCAAGTTAGGGTGATCTTCAATGGGGTAGTGTTAGTTTTTTTAAGGGGGGATCGGGTGGGTTTTAGAGTAGGGGTGTGTGGGTGGTGGGTTGTAATGTTGGGGGGGTATTGTATTTCTTTTTTTTACAGGTAAAGGAGCTGATTACTTTGGGGCAATGCCCCGCAAAAAGCCCTTTTAAGGGCTGGTACTTTTGTAATTTAGTATAGGGTAGGGAATTTTATTTTTTTGGGGGGCTTTTTTATTTTATTAGGGGGCTTAGATTAGGTATAATTAGATTAAAATTCTTGTAATATTTTATTATTTTTTGTAATTTAGTGTTTGTTTTTTTGTAATATAGTTTAGTTTATTTAATTGTATTTTATTTTAGAAAATTGTATTTAATTTATTTAATTAATTTATTGATAGTGTAGTGTTAGGTGTATTTGTAACTTAGGTTAGGATTTATTTTACAGGTAATTTTGTAATTATTTTAACTAGGTAGCTATTGTACCTAGTTAAAATAAATACAAAGTTGCCTGTAAAATAAAAATAAATCATAAAATAGCTACAATGTAACTATTAGTTATATTGTATCTATCTTATGGTTTATTTTATAGGTAAGTATTTAGTTTTAAATAGGAATAATTTATTTAATTATAGTAAATTTGTTTTGTTTTATTTAAATTATATTTAACTTAGGGGGGTTAGGGTTAGGGTTAGACTTAGGTTTAGGGGTTAATAACTTTATTATAGTAGTGGTGACGTTGGGGGCGTGAGGTTAGGGGTTAATAATTGTAGGTAGGTTGCGGCGATGTTAGGGAGGTTAGGGGTTAATAAAATTTGTTATAGTGTTTGCGAGGCGGGAGAGCGGCAGTTTAGGGGTTAATACATTTATTATATTGGCGGCGATGTCCTGTTGGCAGATTAGGGGTTAATAAGTGTAGGTAGGTGGCGGCGACGTTGAGGGGGCAGATTAGGGGTTAATAAATTTAATATAGGTGTCGGCGATGTTGGGGGTAGCAGATTAGGGGTTCATAGGGATAACGTAGGTGGCGGCGGTGTCTGGAGAGGCAGATAAGGGGTTAATATTATAATGCAGGTGTCAGCGATAGCGGGGGTGGCAGATTAGGGGTTAATAAGTGTAAGGTTAGGGGTATTTAGAATCGGGGTTCATGTTAGGGTGTTAGGTGTAGACTTAGAAAGTGTTTTCCCATAGGAAACAATGGGGCTGCGTTAGGAGCTGAACACTGCTTTTTTGCAGGTGTTAGGGTTTTTTTCAGCCAGCTCAGCCCCATTGTATCCTATGGGGAAATCGTGCACGAGCACGTTTTTCCAGCTTACCGCTACCATAAGCAATGCTGGTATTGAGGGTTGAAGTGGAGCTAAATTTGCTCAAAGATCACTTTTCTGAGGCAGCCATTCAGAAAACTCGTAATACCAACGTTGGCTTAAGGGAGCACTGGAAAAAAAAGGCTTGTTAGCCCCGCAAGTTTTTACAGACAAAACTCGTAATCTAGGCGTAGGTCAGGAAACGCAAGGATAATCCTATTGGTATTAATTCATATTATGTTTCCGATCTAGTGTTACATAGTTATAGTATCTAACAAAGGATATAAACCTTTTATCGTCTAGAGTCTTGGTGTTTTTTAAGTATAATAAAATAAAACATGAGAAAACTTAAGAGAACGAAGAAGGAGAATCAGAAAAAAAAGGTGGAAAAAGGGGACCCTGCAACTCTCCCTCACAATCCCCACCAACATCTACATACTTAGGGGCCTTTAATACCATGATACCGGGAACACATCACTTAAGATTAGGCCTTCAAAATAGGTGGTCCTATGGAATTGCTTAGTAAGTATGTATTGCATCGACAGGGGTTAAGACTAAATCATTTTCAGACATTTCTTTAAAAAAAGGGTTATTTTATTAATATGCAAGATGGATTATTATATTGTTCAATAATAATTTGGGACTTTATTGCCATAATAAACACAGAAAAAGAGGGGGCTGTCCGATTTTTCCAATTTTAGAATCAAATTACGGGCAATCATAATAGATAGACTAGATTATAGTTCGGGAAATCCACAAACTTATAAAGAAAGAAAATATATTTTGATTCTATGGTAAATGCATCATAAAAGTTTTTATTAAGCCAGTAATTAACTTTCTGCTAGAATTGTGAAATTTTCGGACACAACCAAAGACAGTGAAGAGCGTCAGCTGCCGGGAAATTACATCTGTAGCAGCTGCCATGGCTATCAGGAGACCATTTGGCCAATCTAAACTGCGTAATATAGGCATTATTAATTAGTTTTATGTGTGATTCTTTCCAGGAGGAAGAAAGAGGGGCCTCAGGGACCCATTTAATACCAGCCGTGATTCGATCAGTAACAGAATTTATGCTTACCTGATAAATTACTTTCTCCAACGGTGTGTCCGGTCCACGGCGTCATCCTTACTTGTGGGATATTCTCTTCCCCAACAGGAAATGGCAAAGAGTCCCAGCAAAGCTGGTCACATGATCCCTCCTAGGCTCCGCCCACCCCAGTCATTCGACCGACGGACAGGAGGAAATATATATAGGAGAAACCATATGGTACCGTGGTGACTGTAGTTAGAGAAAATAATTCATCAGACCTGATTAAAAAACCAGGGCGGGCCGTGGACAGGACACACCGTTGGAGAAAGTATCAGGTAAGCATAAATTCTGTTTTCTCCAACATTGGTGTGTCCGGTCCACGGCGTCATCCTTACTTGTGGGAACCAATACCAAAGCTTTAGGACACGGATGAAGGGAGGGAGCAAATCAGGTCACCTAAACGGAAGGCACCACAGCTTGCAAAACCTTTCTCCCAAAAATAGCCTCCGAAGAAGCAAAAGTATAAAATTTGTAAAATTTGGCAAAAGTGTGCAGTGAAGACCAAGTCGCTGCCTTACATATCTGGTCAACAGAAGCCTCGTTCTTGAAGGCCCATGTGGAAGCCACAGCCCTAGTGGAGTGAGCTGTGATTCTTTCAGGAGGTTGCCGTCCGGCAGTCTCATAAGCCAATCGGATAATACTTTTAAGCCAAAAGGAAAGAGAGGTAGAAGTCGCTTTTTGACCTCTCCTTTTACCAGAATAAACAACAAACAAGGAAGATGTTTGTCTGAAAACTTTAGTAGCCTCTAAATAGAACTTTAGAGCACGGACAACGTCCAAATTGTGTAACAAACGTTCCTTCTTTGAAACTGGATTCGGACACAAAGAAGGTACAACTATCTCCTGGTTAATATTTTTGTTAGAAACAACTTTAGGAAGAAAACCAGGCTTAGTACGCAAAACCACCTTATCTGCATGGAAAACTAGATAGGGCGGAGAACACTGCAGAGCAGATAACTCTGAAACTCTTCTAGCAGAAGAAATTGCAACTAAAAACAAAATTTTCCAAGATAGTAACTTAATATCTATGGAATGTAAAGGTTCAAACGGAACCCCTTGAAGAACTGAAAGAACTAGATTTAGACTCCAGGGAGGAGTCAAAGGTCTGTAAACAGGCTTGATCCTAACCAGAGCCTTGAACATCTGGCACAGCTGCCAGTCTTTTGTGTAGTAAGACAGATAAAGCAGAGATCTGTCCATTTAGAGAACTTGCAGATAATCCTTTCTCCAAACCTTCTTGTAGAAAGGAGAGAATCTTAGGAATTTTTATCTTATTCCATGGGAATCCTTTGGATTCACACCAACAGATATATTTTTTCCATATTTTATGGTAAATTTTTCTAGTCACAGGTTTTCTGGCCTGAACCAGAGTATCTATAACAGAATCTGAAAACCAACGCTTTGATAGAATCAAGCGTTCAATCTCCAAGCCGTCAGTTGGAAGGAGACCAGATTTGGATGTTCGAATGGACCCTGAACAAGAAGGTCCTGTCTCAAAGGTAGCTTCCATGGTGGAGCCGATGACATATTCACCAGGTCTGCATACCAAGTCCTGGGTGGCCACGCAGGAGCTATCAAAATCACCGAGGCCCTCTCCTGACTGATCCTGGCTACCAGCCTGGGAATGAGAGGAAACGGTGGGAATACATAAGCTAGGTTGAAGGTCCAAGGTGCTACTAGTGCATCTACTAGAGTCGCCTTGGGATCCCTGGATCTGGACCCGTAGCAAGGAACCTTGAAGTTCTGACGAGACGCCATCAGATCCATGTCTGGAATGCCCCATAATTGAGTTATTTGGGCAAAGATTTCCGGATGGAGTTCCCACTCCCCCGGATGGAATGTCTGACGCTTCCCAATTTTCCACTCCTGGGATGTGGATCGCAGACAAGTGGCAGGAGTGATCCTCCGCCCATTGAATTATTTTGGTCACTTCTTTCATCGCCAGGGAACTCTTTGTTCCCCCCTGATGATTGATATAAGCAACGGTCGTCATGTTGTCTGATTGGAACCTTATGAATTTGGCCTTTGCTAGTTGAGGCCAAGCTCTGAGAGCATTGAATATCGCTCTCAGTTCCAGAATGTTTATCGGGAGAAGAGACTCTTCCCGAGACCATAGACCCTGAGCTTTCAGGGATTCCCAGACCGCGCCCCAGCCCACTAGACTGGCGTCGGTCGTGACAATGACCCACTCTGGCCTGCGGAAGCTCATTCCCTGGGACAGATGGTCCAGGGTCAGCCACCAACGGAGTGAATCTCTGGTCTTTTGATCTACTTGAATCATTGGAGACAAGTCTGTATAATCCCCATTCCACTGTTTGAGCATGCACAGTTGTAATGGTCTTAGATGAATTCGTGCAAAAAGAACTATGTCCATTGTTGCAACCATCAATCCTACTACTTCCATGCACTGCGCTATGGAAGGACGAGGAACAGAATGAAGCACTTGACAAGAGCTTAGAAGTTTTGATTTTCTGACCTCTGTCAGAAAAATCCTCATTTCTAAGGAATCTATTATTGTTCCCAAGAAGGGAACCCTTGTTGACGGGGACAGAGAACTTTTTTCTTTGTTCACCTTCCATCCGTGAGATCTGAGAAAGGCTAGAACGATGTCCGTATGAGCCTTTGCTTTTGACAGGGACGACGCTTGTATTAGAATGTCGTCCAAGTAAGGTACTACTGCAATGCCCCTTGGTCTTAGAACCGCTAGAAGGGACCCTAGCACCTTTGTGAAAATCCTTGGAGCAGTGGCTAATCCGAATGGGAGGGCCACAAACTGGTAATGTTTGTCCAGAAAAGCAAACCTTAGGAACTGATGATGTTCTTTGTGGATAGGAATATGTAGGTACGCATCCTTTAGATCCACGGTAGTCATAAATTGACTTTCCTGGATGGTGGGTAGAATCGTTCGAATAGTTTCCATTTTGAACGATGGTACCCTGAGAAGTTTGTTTAGGATCTTCAAATCCAAAATTGGTCTGAACGTTCCCTCTTTTTTGGGAACTACGAACAGATTGGAATAAAATCCCATTCCTTGTTCCTTTATTGGAACTGGGTGTATCACTCCCATCTTTAACAGGTCTTCTACACAATGTAAGAATGCCTGTCTCTTTATTTGGTTTGAGGATAAGTGAGACTTGTGGAACCTTCCCCTTGGGGGTAGTTCCTTGAATTCCAGGAGATAACCTTGAGAAACTATTTCTAGCGCCCAAGGATCCTGAACATCTCTTGCCCAAGCCTGAGCAAAGAGAGAGAGCCTGCCCCCCACCAGATCCGGTCCCGGATCGGGGGCTACTCCTTCATGCTGTTTTGTTAGCAGTGGCAGGCTTCTTGGCCTGCTTACCCTTGTTCCAGCCTTGCATTGGTTTCCAGGCTGGTTTGGGTTGTGAGGCATTACCCTCTTGCTTAGAGGATGCAGAATTAGAGGCTGGTCCATTTCTGCGAAAGGGACGAAAATTAGGCTTATTTTTAGCCTTAAAAGACCTATCCTGTGGAAGGGCGTGGCCCTTTCCTCCAGTGATGTCTGAAATAATCTCTTTCAATTCTGGTCCAAATAAAGTTTTACCTTTGAAAGGGATGTTAAGCAATTTTGTCTTGGATGACACATCCGCTGACCAAGACTTTAGCCAAAGCGTTCTGCGCGCCACGATAGCAAACCCTGAATTTTTCGCCGCTAATCTGGCTAATTGCAAAGCGGCATCTAAAATAAAAGAGTTAGCCAATTTAAGTGCGTGAACTCTGTCCATAACCTCCTCATATGGAGTTTCTCTACTGAGCGACTTTTCTAGTTCCTCGAACCAGAACCACACTGCCGTAGTGACAGGAACAATGCACTTTAAATTTCAAACAGAAAACACTTTATTACTGAATATGTGAAAAAGTATGAAGGAATCATTCAAAATTTACCAAAATTTCACCACAGTGTCTTAAAGCCTTAAAAGTATTGCACACCAAATTTCAGAGCTTTAACCCTTAAAATAACGGAACCGGAGCCGTTTTTAAATTTAACCCCTATACAGTCCCAGCTATAGTCTTTGCTAAGACCCAACCAAGCCCTGAGGGGAATACGATACCAAATGACGCCTTCTAGAAGCTTTTTCAGAGATTTTTAGACCCTCACACATGCATCTGCATGCCCTGTTCTCAAAAAACAACTGCGCATTAATGGCGCGAAAATGAGGCTCAGTCTATAATTAGAAAGGCCCCCTGACTGAAAAAGGTGTCCAACACAGTGCCTGCCGTTTTATAAGCGTTCCCCAAGATTATAAATGCCAATTGTTAGCCTAAATCTGAATAATATGCCCAAAGAAAGCAATCGATTTAGCCCATAAAAATGTCTACCAGTTTTTTAGCCCATATTAAGCCCTTTATTCTGTTTGTTTGACTAAGAAAATGGCTTACCGGTCCCCATGAGGGGAAATGACAGCCTTCCAGCATTACACAGTCTTGTTAGAAATATGGCTAGTCATACCTTAAGCAGAAAAGTCTGCTAACTTTTTCCCCCAACTGAAGTTACTTCATCTCAACAGTCCTATGTGGAAACAGCAATCGATTTTAGTTACTGTCTGCTAAAATCATCTTCCTCTTACAAACAGAAATCTTCATCCTTTTCTGTTTCAGAGTAAATAGTACATACCAGCACTATTTTAAAATAACAAACACTTGATAGAAGAATAAAAACTACATTTAAACACCAAAAAACTCTTAACCATCTCCGTGGAGATGTTGCCTGTGCAACGGCAAAGAGAATGGCTGGGGTGGGCGGAGCCTAGGAGGGATCATGTGACCAGCTTTGCTGGGACTCTTTGCCATTTCCTGTTGGGGAAGAGAATATCCCACAAGTAAGGATGACGCCGTGGACCGGACACACCAATGTTGGAGAAATCAATATCTTCAAAAAATCTTGTCCAATATAGAAAAATCTTATCCAGACTTAATTGGCATTGTTTTGCCAGCAGTATTTTATATAATAATGCAGTTGAGTGAGTCCCTGCACTATAAAGGTTAATATAGTCCCCTATTTTCCCAAAGCGTTCCTCTAGCTGACCTAATTGCATTTTCTTACCAATGAAATGACGCAATTGAAGGTAAGCATATAAATTAGTATTAGGTATATTGTACTCCGTGGTAATACTATCAAAAGTTCTCATTCTATAAATCCCCTCCATGGTTTGAGTTATGGTAATCAAATCTTTCTGAGCCCACCTATTGAAAATCTCTGACTCTATCCCAGGGAGAAATTCCAGGTCACTTCTTATAGGCAGAAAAACAGATAGGTGAAAATTAACATTCAAAATCACACAAAAGAGGCCTATTTAACAAAGGTCTGTCGGACCTGATCCGACAGTGCGCATCAGGTCTGACAGACCTCGCTGAATACGGAGAGCAATATGCTCTCCGTATTCAGCATTGCAACAGCAGCTCTTGTGAGCTGCTGGTGCAACGCCACCCCCTGCAGACTCGCGGCCAATTGGTCACCAGCAGGGGGTGTCAATCAACTCGTTCATACTCGATCGGGTTGAATTGTGGCGATCTCTGTCCGCCTCCTTAGAGCAGGCGGACAGGTTATGGGGCAGCGGTCTTTAGACCGTTGCTCCATAACTTGCGTTTCTTTCTGGTGAGCTTGATAAATGGGCCTTTAAGTCTCTGCCAAGCTTTAACCACATTGTATATGCTAAATAGCATCTTAATATTCTCTGGGAGCTGTGAGTGTGGACAGTGCAAAATGGCCTTAAGGGAATAAGGAAAGATTAGCTTTTCTTCCATAATAGTGTTGTCAGATAATCATATGACGTAAACCAATCTACCACATGTCTTGAAATACTATATGATCTAACATCAGGAAAAGCAAGACCTCCAAGATTTGTTAACTGCATTAGTTTAGGCATAGATAAAACGTGTCTTTTACCTTTCCAAATACATTTAGCACATTCCCTGTTAACCCTTTAGTGACCAGGCCACTTTTCCATTTGTTGACTGTTTGGGACCAGGGCTATTTTTACATTTCTGCTGTGTTTGTGTTTAGCTGTAATTTTCCCCTTACTCATTTACTGTACCCACACATTATATACAGTTTCTCTCGCCATTAAATGAACTTTCTAAAGATACCATTATTTTCATCATATCTTATAATTTACTATATAAAATGTATAAAATATGAGGAAAAAATGAAAAAAACACACTTTTTCTAACTTTGACCCCCAAAATATGTTGCACATCTACAACCACCAAAAAACACCCATGCTAAATAGTTTCTAAAGTTTGTCCTGAGTTTAGATATCAAAATAACAAGAGTATTGCATTGAGCAATGATACTTTTTTTATTGGACTAACTATACATTTATAAGTTGAGAAGCTTTCGGAAGAGTTCCTTCCTTTATCAAGTCTGAAGCAATACTGACCAATTCAATGGAGTTTACAGATTATATCTTAAAACACAGAATAGCTAAGCAGACAGAAAGTGCAGGGAGAGGAGGAGGTGTTGTAAAAATCATGAGGGGGGCTTAGGTAACAGGCAGACAGTGCCCAGTGTAGGAGAACAGACAGGGGTAATATATAGCTATACATAGGGCATATACTGACAAAGTTATATATCAACATTGAATCAATATCTATAAAGATGTGAAATTGTATATACAGGGGGAATACAAAAGTTAAAAAAAGACAAAAGTGTGGACATAGGCTTACCTGTGTACCTATGTATAAAGAATGTGGAATGTACAATGTAATTGACTAAATGAAAGTACATTACAAAAAAAATTGATAATGTGTTAAGAATCCAGAGTCCACATTTAGTCCAGAATTAAACAAGTTGAAGTGCATTATCATTTTCATTTCAAAAGTTTTTCTTTCCATGGTGTTTTTGAAGTTGCCTCTGAGAATTTTGATTTTGAGGTTTTGGATGGAGTGGTCAGGTTGGGTGAAATGGTGACCAACAGGGGTGCAGTATTTTGTTTCACAGTGGTTTTTGATTGAGTGTCTGTGTAAGTTCATCCAAAGGTGCAGTTTTTGGCTTCTTTCTCCAATATAGCATCCCACTTCACATGCAGTGCAATGTATCATGTATACCATATTTGCAGATATACATGAATATTCATATGGCATATTCATGTATATCTGCAAATGTGTATATTCATGTATATCTGCAAATATTTAGCAGTGAAGGGGTTAATTATGGAGCTATTAGGGTTAATTTTAGCTTTAGTGTAATGTAGTAGACAACCCAAAGTATTGATCTTGGCCCATTTTGGTATATTTCATGCCACCATTTCACCGCCAAATGCGATCAAATAAAAAAAAATTGTTAACTTTTTCCCAATTTTAGGTTTCTCACTGAAATTATTTACAAACAGTTAGTGCAATCATGGCACAAGTGGTTGTAAATTCTTCTATAGGATTCTCTTTGTTCAGAAATGGCAGATATATATGGCTTTGGCATTGCTTTTTGGTAATTAGAAGGCTGCAAAATTATGCTGCGCACCACACGTGTATTATGCCCAGCAGTTAAGGAGTTAATTAGGTAGCTTGTAGGGTTAATTTTAGATTTAGTGTAAAGATCAGCCTCCCACCTGACACATCCCCTGACCCCCTCAAACAACTCCCTTCCCTCCCTTCCCTCCCCCACCCCACAATTGTCTGCCAGTATAAAAATAAAGGTGATTTATATATATATACAGAGTGGCTCTCTCTGCATTGGATGCTTAAAAAATGTTATTGCAGGATGCCTTAATATCAAGGCATCACTGCAATAACATGAAAGCAACTGGAAGCAATCACGATCGCTTCCAGTGCTTGAAATCCCTCCTTGGTCCATAAGTGACATTTTTGTACGACGTACCCTGTACGTCCTTGGTCTTTAAGGGGTTAAAATACTTGATAAAATACTTGATATCCTTGTTTAAGATAAACAGAGGTAAATTATTCATAATATACAATAACTGTGGAAAAAGGATAGACCTGATAATCATTACTTTTGTAGATAGTGAGATGGGAAAAAAAACTCCATCTTTACAGTTTAGAAATTGTGTTAAAAAAAAATGTGTATAATTGAGTTTGTACCACATATTGGGGTCGTTATGTATGTTAATTCCCAAATATCTAAAATGCTCTACTTCTTTGAGGTCATGCTGAATATAGCTATCCTTATTTTTATGGATCCAGACCACAGTTTTATCTGCGTTAATTTTATAACCGGAGAATGAGCTAAAAAGCTTGAAGATCTTAACGGCCATAGGAATGGTTTTTTTTTGGTATTTTTAATATATAATAACAGGTCGTCCACGTAAATTGATAGAACACATCTGATTTACCAAACTTATTCCCTGTAATTCTTGCCAACGAAGAATCACTAGGGGTTCTATAGCAACATTAAAAAGTAAAGGGGAGAGAGGGCAGCCTTGTCTGGTTCCTTTATTTAATTTTAAAAAAAAATAATGTACAGCTACCATTGACTAGAATAGATGATATGGGGGAATTGTAAATAGCTTTAACAAAGGCTACTAAGTTTCCTGAAAAACCAAAGTTGACCAGGTAAGAATATAAGTGATACCATATTATTGAGTCAAAGGCTTACTCTGCGTCAAATAAAACAAAAGCAAAATCTTGCTTGGATGTTATTTTATATTTATGCAATTTAGTCCAAAAATGTTCTTAGATTAAATATGTTCTACAGATATTTTTAGTTGGGAACCTACCGCACATAAAACCAAAATGATCCTGATGGATTATTTAATTTAATGATATTCTGAGTCTGTTAGCTAGAATAGAAGTAAGCTTTTTGTAATCTGTGTTTAATAATGAGATAGGTCTGTATGACCTAGGATTTAAGGGGTTCTTATCTTTTTTTTTAAATTAAGGTTATAATTGATGCTGAGAAATATTTAGACATTTTCACATAGTAATCATTAAATACATTTGTTAAAGTGTTAGATATCTCTGTTTTAAATATCCTATAAAATTCCATGGGTAGTTAATCTGGCCCAGGGGTTTTATTGAGTTTAGAGGCATCTATAGCTTCCATGACTTCCTCCAGCATGATAGGGGCATTTAAAGTTGGGATGCAAGAACTTTAGGCGTATCAATCTTGTTCCAGAAAATCTCTTTATTATCTATTTTAATTTCTCTTGGTGCATAGATATTCTGATAGTAGTTAAAAAAGGTCCTCTTTATATCAGTAAGTTCTGTTAAATTATTCCTCCCATCTTTCAATGGTATTATTTTTCCTGGCCTTATCAAGTCTAGATAGATATTTTGCTGATTTACCATAGTGTCCCTTGAATATGACTTTAATTCTAATCTCTTCCTTAGTAATTTTTTGTTTAAAAAAAAAAACACCCCTATCCTGCCGAGCTGTCTTATACTTATCCTAGAATGTTTTGATTGGTGTATTGATATATTTCCTATACGCATTTTTAACCTCCTTCGAGAGCTGAAGCTCACGCGCTCTGAATTTCTTTTTATCTTTTATCATATAGGCTTTGACCTCACCTCTAAATTAAGCTTTCACTGTCTCCCATAAGATCTCCAATTTATTGATATATAAAATGTTATCATCTCTAAATTCCCTCCATTTATGTCACAACCAGTTTTGAAATAAAACATTATAAATTTAATATTTACGAAAATAAAAATTATTTGTAGGGTCTAATTGCGGTGGTCTAAGTGGGAGCTCCAAGGAAACTATAGCAGGATCAGAGATAACAATATTGTGTATTTGGGCCTTACCTTCTATTTTGAGCAAAGACCTATACGATCTAGACTCTCAAGTATATAGTTTAATATTTGGATGCTAAATAGGCCATATATCATGCAATTTAAGATTTTTGCAAATTTGTGAATTTTTTTTTAGATTTTTTGGGTGAGCCAGAGGTCTTCCTGGGTGAAAGTAAGTCAAGAGTCAGTAGGGGGATCAGATTAAAATCATCTGCTAGGATTAGTTTTTGATCAATATATTTGGAGAGCCTAGTTATAATTATGTTCCAGAAATCACAGTCAGTACTATTGGGTCCATAAATATTACAAAATGTATAGTTTTCCTGAACAATTTCAATGCTCAGAATCATCCATCTGTCATGTGGATCAGTTTCAGTATATAAAATATTGTAACTAAGATTTTTGTTTATTAAAAATGTTACTCCTTTCTTTTTCCTGGAACACGCAGAAGCTATAACCTGACCTACCCATTTGCTTTTTAGTTTAGCAGCTTCTTCGAATTTAATATGTGTCTCCTGTAATAGCACTAAATCAGGATTATATTTGGCTAAATATTTCAGATACCTGAAAGGGACTGCACATTTAAAATTAAGACTACCAGCCAATAGCAATCCTAGACTAGTAGGATACACAGATGCTGATTGGGCTGAAGATATATCAGATCGCAAGTCCAGCAGTGGGAACATATTTTTCTATGAAGGTGGAGCTGTTAGCTGGAAGTCACAAGCAAGCTACTGTAGCCCATACCTCTACTGAAGCGAAATATGTTTCTGCTGCAGAGACACGTAGAGAGGGCTTATGGATCAAATCACTACTGAAAGGCATGGGAATAGATGAACGCACACTAATACAGATCTTTGAAGATAACCAAAATTATATAAGACTCAGAGAAATATAGTGCACGTACAAAACATATTGATGTGAAGTACCATGTAGTAAAAGATCTACAGGAAAAAGGGCTAATTGAGTTATGCTATTGTCCCACAGGAGAGATGATAGCAGATATACTCACCAAGTCACTGACAATAGACTATTACCAGAGTCTACACGGCAAGTTAAGGGTTGTAGACCCAAAAGCATATTGAGTTGAGATAGGGACTGTGCGGACCAGAAGCAACTATACTTGCTTTCGGACACTAGCTGGTGATACATATAATGTATTTGGTTCTTTTTGTATTCTGTCTTCTCCCTTGTGTATATATGCTCTACTGACCTTTTCTTAACTCACTTCCTTTTTGTTCCTGTATTAGATACTAGAAAGTTCTCTCAATTTCCTGACTGAAGGTGTCTGCTGTGTTGTTTCTTTAATCCACAATAACATGTGTTTACATCATGCAGTTTAACAGATGACTTGTTTAAAATGAAGAATAAAGTAAGCCTGTTATCTTGAAGAAATGTACTAAGGTCTGTGACTCCCGTTTCTGTGTGTAGTAAGCTTTCCAAAGCATAAAACATTGCTCTGCTATATTTGGTTTTGACAGATTAAGGGCCAGAGTACCAGTGGAGCGCTATATAACGCTCCCGCTCAAACGTTAACTGCACTAGAAGTAAGCTTTTTTTTCGGAAAACTATGATGTCCACAGTCCTCCATAACATATTGGATATATTTGCCACCACTAGTCAAAGGTCATGAACCCATATCTGAACTTAAAATCCCTCCCACCTCCCTTCTCTCTCTTAGTTTTGTTCTTGGCCTCGTAGGAGTTTGTTGAGAATAGAGGTTGCTCCAGCTACTTGCTTATGGATTACAAATTGGGAGCTCAGACGTATATGAAAACCAGAGTCCCTGGGGAGAATCATTTACAAAGAAAAAAGAAAAGACTCTTCACAGCAGCTGAATGATACAGATACTCAGGAATACCCTGATATGTGCACAGCATTTCCCTAACGGGACTTCAGCCATAACTACCCTCAGGTGTTGCAGGGATTCATCCCTAGCCTCCCCCTGAGGGACTGCAGTATTTGCTACTGCAATCCTCTGCTGTACTCGATACCTGCACTGGATGGGTTCTCTGTTGGATACTGCTGCAGCTGCATTGCATAGAATTTGACATGCCTGGTAAGCCAGTGGAGGGGTGCTGCATAAGGTAAGTGACTTTACACAGTACACATTCAGCCCAGAAGCTATTTGTAGGTACTCTAACACATGTACAGCATAGCCAGGGGGCTTAGCGGGCTCTCCTCATGACACACTTTTTTTCTTTTTTGCAATTCCTTACCTACCCTATTCTTAGAGACATAGCAAAGTAACACTTTTGCACTTCACAGCCCTCTGGCAGCTCTTTGGAAATATTTATGACATTCTTTAGAAAATAGATGCCTGGCCCTTTAAGACAACCATTAACTGTTCATTGGAGTTAGCTGATCAAAAAAGGAAACTCTTTGTGCTGGGGAGCATGTTGTTAAAAGGGAAAAGTATTTATTATGCTTGGTGCACATTATATAATTTTATTACACTCAAAATGGTTTTCAAACTTTCTCTGAGGTAAACTAGCTTCTCTACCGATGTTGCCCGACCCCTCATCTTACCAGGCATTTCTATCTATTCAGGGGTTGTTACTAGGCAGAATTCAGCTCAGTCAATTATAGGGCTGTATTTTTAGTCCAAAATAGTTTCATGATTCAGATAGAGAATGTAATTTTAAACAATTTTCCAATTTACTTTTATCACCAATTTTGCTTTGTTCTCTTGGTATTCTTAGTTGAAAGCTAAATCTAGGAGGATCATATGCTAGTTTCTAAACCCTTTAAGGCCACCTCTTCTCTCAGGGCATTTTGACAGTTTTTCACCACTAGAGCGTGTTAGTTCATGTGTGTCATATAGATAACAGTTCCAGTGAGCCAGCTCTGATTGGCTAAAATAGATGTCTGTCAAAAAAACTGAGATAATGGGGCAGTTTGTAGACCCTTAGATACAAGGTAATCACAGAGGTAAAAAGTGTATTTATATAACGGTGTTGGTTATGCAAAACTAGAGAATGGGTAATAAAGGGGCTATCTATCTTTTTAAACAATAAAAATTCTGTTGTAGACTGTCCCTTTAATGGGTAATTCTTTTTTCTAAGCATTTCTCCTTACAAAGGAGCTGCCAGGGAGTTACTTGGGCTAGACTATTAAACCTGGGAGCATATAATAATGTGTCATAGGTAGTGATGTCGCGAATTGTTCGCCGGCGAATAGTTCCCGGCGAACATAGCATGTTCGCGTTTGCCGCGGCGGGCGAACATATGCGATGTTCGATCCGCCCCCTATTCATCATCATTGAGTAATACTTTGACCCTGTACCTCGCAGTCAGCAGGCACATTCCAGCCAATCAGCAGCAGACCCTCCCTCCCAAACCCTCCTACCTCCTGGACAGCATCCATTTTAGATTCATTCGGAAGCTGCATTCTTAGTGAGATGAGGGACAGTGTAGCTGCTGCTGATTTAGTAGGGAAATCTATAACTAGGCTAGTGTATTCAGTGTCCACTACAGTCCTGAAGGACTCATCTGATCTCTGCTGTAAGGACAGCACCCCAAAAAGCCCTTTTTAGGGCTTCTTTTTTTTCCCCTGTGTAATCTAATTGCAGTTGCCTGCCTGCCAGCGTGTGTGTCAGGCTGACAGCGTATACTGTGCCCACTTGCCCAGTGCCACCACTCATATCTGGTGTAACAGTAGTGTAAATTAAAAAAAAAACTTTTTTGACTGTGAAACATCAGTCTGCTTCTGTAATCTAATTGCAGTTGCCTGCTTGCCAGCGTGTCTGCCAGGCTCACAGCGTATACTGTGCCCACTTGCCCATTGCCACCACTCATATCTGGTGTAACAGTAGTATAAATTTAAAAAAAAAAACTTTTTTGACTGTGAAACATCAGTCTGCTTGTGTAATCTAATTGCAGTTGCCTGCCTGCCAGCGTGTGTGTCAGGCTCACAGCGTATACTGTGCCCACTTGCCCAGTGCCACCACTCATATCTGGTGTAACAGTAGTGTACATTTAAAAAAAAAAAAACTTTTTTGACTGTGAAACATCAGTCTGCTAGTATAATCTAATTGCAGTTGCCTGCCTGCCAGCGTGTGTGTCAGGCTCACATTGTATACTGTGCCCACTTGCCCAGTGCCACCACTCATATCTGGTGTAACAGTAGTGTAAATTTAAAAAAAAAAACTTTTTTGATTGTGAAACATCAGTCTGCTTGTGTAATCTAATTGCAGTTGCCTGCCTGCCAGCATGTGTGTCAGGCTCACAGCATATACTGTGCCCACTTGCCCAGTGCCACCACTCATATCTGGTGTAACAGTAGTGTAAATTTAAAAAACAAAAAACTTTTTTGACTGTGAAACATCAGTCTGCTTGTTTAATCTAATTGCAGTTGCCTGCCTGCCAGAGTGTGTGTCAGGCTCACAGCGTATACTGTGCCCACTTGCCTAGTGCCACCACTCATATCTTGTTTAATAGTAGTGTACATTTAAAAAAAATATATATATTTTTTGACTGTGAAACATCAGTCTGCTTTTTTGTGTCAGGCTCACAGCGTATACTGTGCCCACTTGCCCAATGCCACCACTCATATCTTGTTTAATAGTAGTGTAAGTGTACATTTAAAAAAAAAAAAACTTTTTGAACTGTGAAACATCAGTCTGCTTTTTTGTGTCAGGCTCACAGCGTATACTGTGCCCACTTGTCCAGTGCCACCACTCATATCTTGTTTAAAAGTAGTGTAAGTGTACATTTAAAAGAAAAAAACTTTTTGGACTGTGAAACATCAGTCTGCTTTTTTTGTGTCAGGCTCACAGCGTATACGTGCCCACTTGCCCAGTGCCACCACTCATATCTTGTTTAATAGTAGTGTAAGTGTCCATTTAAAAAAAAAAAAAAAGCTTTTTGGACTGTGAAACATCAGTCTGCTTTTTTGTGTCAGGCTCACAGCATATACTGTGCCCACTTGCCCAGTGCCACCACTCATATCTTGTTTAATAGTAGTGTAAGTGTACATTTAAAAAAAAAAAACTTTTTTGATTGTGAAACATCAGTCTGCTTTTTTGTGTCAGGCTCACAGCGTATACTGTGCCCACTTGCCCAGTGCCACCACACATATCTTGTTTAATAGTAGTGTAAGTGTACATTTTAAAAAAAAAAACTTTTTGGACTGTGAAACATCAGTCTGCTTCTTTGTGTCAGGCTCACAGTGTATACTGTGCCCACTTGCCCAGTGGCACCACTCATATCTTGTTTAATAGTAGTGTAAGTGTACATTTAAAAAAAAAATGATAGGCAGAGGCAGGCCACCCCGCAGGTGCCGTCGTGGTCGTGGTGCTGTGATTCCCTTTGGCCCTAGAATAATGCCCAGTGTTCAGAGGCCACGTACCCTGAACTCGAACAGTTCTGAGGACATAGATGACTGGCTAACACAGGACACCCAATCTTCTACAGCTTCCGCTCGGAACCTTGACGCACCATCCTCCTCCAGCTTAGCTTCGGGCACCTCTCAAGTTACCACTCGTCCGCCTGCCACCACCACCAACACTAGCACCACAGCCACTTCACTTGATCTGTCAGAGGAGTTATTTACACATCAGTTGGAAGATATGAGTGATGCGCAAACATCATTGACAGAGGATGTAGATAACAGTGATATGTCTCAGTCAGGCAGCATTACAGACATGGACGTACGGTGTGATGATGATGATGTTTTACCCGCTGCTGCTTCCTTTGCTGAGTTGTCAGATACAAGTGAAGTGGTTGATGATGACGATGCGTCCGTGGATGTCACGTGGGTGCCCGCTAGAAGAGAAGAAGAACAGGGGGAAAGTTCAGATGGGGAGGCAGAGAGGAGGAGGAGGAGACGAGTTGGAAGCAGGGGGAGGTCAGACAGCATGCATCGGCACCCGGGGTCAGCCAGACAGCACGCCAATCAACGCATGCTGTTGCCACCACCAGAATGCCATCATCGCAGAGCTCAGCAGTGTGGCATTTTTTTTGTGTGTCTGCCTCTGACAACAGCGATGCCATTTGCAACCTGTGCCAAAAGAAACGTGGGAAGTCCAACACCCACTTAGGTACAACTGCTTTGCGAAGGCACATGATCGCACATCACAAAGCCTATGGGATCAACACATGAGTACAAGCAGCACACAAACTCAAAGCCACCATCCTCCTCCTAGTCCAGCATCTTTAGCCACGTCAACCACTGCTGTCCTCCTTGCCCCCTCTCAACCATCCGCCACTCCGTCTCTCGCCTTGAGCAGTTCCTGCTCATCAGACCACAGTCAGGTGTCTGTCAAGGACATGTTTGAGCGTAAGAAGCAAATGTCACAAAGTCACCCCCTTGACCGGCGTCTGACAGATGGCTTGTCTGAACTCTTAGCCCGCCAGCTTTTGCCATACAGGCTGGTGGAGTCTGAGGCGTTCAAAAAATTTGTAGCTAGTGAGACACCGCAGTGGAAGGTACCCAGCCGAAATTTCTTTGCACAAAAGGCAATCCCCAACCTGAACTCGATTGTGCAAAAGGAAGTAATGGCATGTCTGGCACACAGTGTTGGGGCAAGGGTCCATCTGACCACTGATACCTGGTCTGCAAAGCATGGTCAGGGCAGGTATATCACCTACACTGCGCACTGTGAAGCGGGCGTAACCCTTACACTACCTGATCGATACAACATCACACCTGTTTTAAAGCACGTTATTCTAAACAATTTAGGAATGTTAGGTGATGTATGCCCTTTATGGATTAAAACCAGACTGTGCATCAACTATGTAATTTTCCATGGGAGTTTTGCCATGGATCCCCCTCCGGCATGCCACAGTCCAGGTGTTAGTCCCCTTGAAACAACTTTTCCATCACTATTGTGGCCAGAAAGAGTCCCTGTGGGTTTTAAAATTCGCCTGCCTATTGAAGTCAATGGCGGTTCGCCTGGTTCGCCCGTTCGTGAACTATTGTGGAAGTTCGCGTTTGCGGTTCGCGAACGCAAAATTTTATGTTCGCAACATCACTAGTCATAGGAGTTTTCTTAAAGGGACACTGAACCCAATTTTTTTCTTTCATGATTCAGATAGAACGTTCAATTTTAAGCAACTTTCTACTTTACTCCTATTATCAAATTTTCTTCATTCACTTGCTATTTTTATTTGAAAAATAATGCATCTAATTTTTTGGGGGTTCAGAACTCTGGACAGCACTTTTTTTTTGGTGGATGAATTTATCCACCAATCAGCAAGAACAACCCAGGTTGTTCACCAAAAATGGGCCGGCATCTAAACTTACATTCTTGCATTTCAAATAAAGATACCAAGAGAGTGAAGAAAATTTGATAATTGGAGTAAATTAGAAAGTTGCTTAAAATTTCATGCTCTATCTGAATCATGAAAGAAAAAAAATGTGGGTTCAGGGTCTCTTTAAGCTTAGTTTAGAGTTTTCTCTACTAATTGTATTGTTTGTGTCTACATACACTGCCATTATACAATATGGAAACAGTTATTATGTCCCCACTAAAAACAGCACATTAGAGGAATCATTTCCTGATAACCCTCCCTGTACATGTGTTTTACAAGCCTGTTCCATTATGTCAGGCCAATACTCTCTGTGAGAGATATTTACCTTAGATTGTGCATGTGATTTAACCACACCCTTTTGATTTGATTTAAGGAATTATGTACTGTCTATGTTGCTCAGAACCTACTCACTTTACCTACTAAGTATAATAATAGCTAGAAACTTTCAGGCTATGGCAACATATTTTGTGGCTATTACTATTGAATGTTATACACTATCTGCTAATAAAGCACTATATGTTGTACATACAGAGAGGTGTAATCATTTAATACCAAAGGGTTCAGATTTGATAACCTTTAGGCAGCTGTACACCTCAGCACATGTTTATGTGATCAATAGTGTACACAATTTGATATAATATGTGGAATTATCTATTGTGCTAAACATTATGACATATGTTGCATTATAATTTATTATAAATATCTCCGCTATTAATACATCTTAATTAATACATCTAAGTCAATTAAGCATTATACTCCCATTATTGCCATGGGATGTAAACAGATACGGCTAGATTACGAGTTCAGCGTTAGCTTTAAAAAGCAGCGTTAAGGGGTCCTAACGCTGCTTTTTAATGCCCGCTGGTATTACGAGTCAGGCAGGTACAGGTGTACCGCTCACTTTTCTTCTGTGACTTTTCCATACCGCAAATCCCCTTACGTCAATTGCATATCCTATCTTTTTAATGGGATTTGGCTAACGCTGGTATTACAAGTCTTGGAAGAAGTGAGCGGTACAGCCTCTACCTCCAAGACTCCTACCGCATATAAAAGTCAGTAGTTAAGAGTTTTATGGGCTAACGCCAGAACATAAAGCTCTTAACTACAGTGCTACAAAGTACACTAACACCCATAAACTACCTATTAACTCCTAAACCGAGGCCCCCCCACATCGCAAACACTATAATAAAATTATTTAACCCCTAATCTGATGACCGGACATCGCCGCCACCTACATTATACCTATGAACCCCTAATCTGCTGCCCCTAACATCGCTGACACCTACATTATATTTATTAACCCCTAATCTGCCGCCCCCAACGTCGCCGCTACCTAACTACAATTATTAACCCCTAATCTCCCGCCCCCAACGTCGCCGCTACTATATTAAATGTATTAACCCCTAAACCTAAGTCTAACCCTAACCCTAACACCCCCCTAACTTAAATCTATTTTTAATAAATCTAAATAAAATTACTATAATTAAATCAATTATTCCTATTTAAAAATAAATACTTACATATAAAATAAACCATAAGATAGCTACAATATAACTAATAATTATATTGTAGCTATTTTAGGATTAATATTTATTTTACAGGCAACTTTGTATTTATTTTAACTAGGTACAATAGCTATTAAATAGTTAATAACTATTTAATAGCTACCTAGTTAAAATAATTACAAAATTACATGTAAAATAAATCCTAAGTTACAAATACACCTAACACTACACTATCAATAAATTAATTAAATAAATTAACCACAATTATCTAACATAAAATAAAATAAAATAAACTAAACTGTACAAAAAACCCCCACTAAATTACAAAAAATAAAAAAAAATATTACAAGAAGTTTAATCTAATTACACCTAATCTAATCCCTCTAATAAAATAAAAAAGCCCCCCAAAATAATAAAATTCCCTATCCTAAACTAAATTACAAATAGCCCTTAAAAGGGCCTTTTGCGGGGCATTACCCCAAAGTAATCAGCTCTTTTACAGCCCTTAAAAGGGCTTTTTGCGGGGCATTGCCCCAAAGTAATCAGCTCTTTTACCTGTAAAAAAAGAAATACAATACCGCCCCCAACATTATAACCCACCACCCACACACTACTCCATTGAAGATCACCCTACCTTGAGCCGTCTTCACCCAGCCGGGCCGAACTCTTCATCCGATCTGGGCACAAGTGGTCCTCTAGCCGGGCAGAAGTCTTCATCTGATCGGGGCAGAAGAGGTCCTCCATCCAGCAGAAGTCTTCATCCAAGCGGCATCTTCTATCTTCATCCTTCCGGCGATGAGCGGCTCCATCTTCAAGACCTCCAGCGCGGAACATCCTTTTCGGCCGACGACTACCCAACGAATGGCTGGTCCTTTAAATGACTTCATCCAAGATGGCGTCCCTCGAATTCCGATTGGCTGATAGGATTCTATCAGCCAATTGGAATTAAGGTAGGAAAAATCTGATTGGTTGATTTAATCAGCCAATCGGATTGAAGTTCAATCCGATTGGCTGATTGGATCAGCCAATAGAATTGACCTCGCAGTCTAGGGGGTGCCGGATCTGCATGGCTGCTGGCATTGGCTGGCAAAGCAGCGGCTAGCATTAGTAATGTTATGTATACAAATTTTGAAAAATTATTTTTTTGTAATGTGTGCACAGCACACAGTGATGGGCTGCACACTTACTGTCTCAGACTCAGGACACAGTCACTTCCAGACATTGCGTCACGTCAGAGAGACTGTGCATCACATTCACAGTCAGTCAGTGGCGTGGAGCCTGGAGGCAGAGTCAGACAGCAGTGGATCTGACTCTCTTTCTCAAAGGGAAACAAATGTGGTGTGAATGCTGGTGCCTCGTGACTTTTGTCACTCACTGAGTCACTGGAAAAAATGATTGAGGCTGAGCCACTTGAGTGACATCATGCCCACCCACTCAGATGGCCAGAGAGACTGGCGCCAGTGGCAGTACTGAAGTGAGAGGTAGCTCAGGTAGGATCGGTGGTTATGTGAAGAACCCACGTATATTTTCTGGGTGTTGGGAGCTGCTACTATATGGTTGCTGCTTGCTGGGAGAAAACATTGGTTCTGCATTAAATGGAGTGACATGGATAATACATTAAATAATAATTATATATAAATATATATATATACAAATATACGTATATATATGTGTGTGTTTATATATATATATATATATATATATATATATATATATATATATATATATATATACAGTGTATATATATATATATATATATATATATATATATATATATATATATATGAACATAGAAAAAAGCACTCTCTGGTCTTAACAGCAAAATCAATTTATTCTGTAACGTTTCGGGGAATGCTCCTCTTCATCAGACCAACAAGATACAAGTGAAACAAACTTTTATACCCAGATAAACCCCTCCCCCAGTGCAAAAAACTGCCAAACAATGTTGCCAAGGCAACCAACAAGTAACAACTGTCAACAAGCATAAAAAGCAAATAGTTTACAATATTGATATAACATCAAAGAGTCATTATGCAATTTTATATTGGAACCACATAAAGCCTCTGTTGAAAATAATAAGCAATAGTTACCTCTTCTGATTATATGTTTAGGAAAACCTCTTGGATAAGTCCTGATTAGACAGCTTTATTTTTTGTGTGAGCACTGATAGTATTCCCAGTGAAGAAAATATTGTTAATCTTAGGATGGGGCTATCCTGGATAGACTTAAGACTGCAGCAGTCATTTAAGGGGACAGTATACACTCATATACACTCATTTTCATTTAACTGCATGTAATAGACACTACTATAAAGAATAAGATGCACAGGTACTGATATAAAAATCAAGTATAAAACTGTTTAAAACTTACTCAGAGCTCTCAGTTTGCTCTGTTGAAAAGGACATAAACAGGAGCAAGTTGGAGTAGGTAACTGATGGTATTCTCATAAAACTGTGGGGAGTCTGAAAGTCAGAGCAGTGTTATTTGAAAATAAGCAAAACTATACATTTAAAAAAAAAAAAAAAACAACTTTATGGGCTATATAAATAGATCATCTACAAAACATTTATGCAAAGAAAAAATGAGTGTATAATGTTCCTTTGAGGGCAAACACGTGAGGTAGTGTTGCCAGGTTGGGGTGGAGGTTCCCCTGATACAATACAATTCTCTTTTGTTCTGTTTTGTTGTTTTTTGTTGTTTTAGTTTTTAAGAATTTGTGTTAATTGTAAGTAAAAACCCCAAGTGACATTTAAAAAAAAAAAAAAATAGTAAAAAGTCAATTTAAAATGGGACATAGTTCCTCTAAAGGCTGTTCCACTAATCCTAAATGGCCAAAGGGTTCCCCAGCAGAATATATGAATCAACACCATGTTTTTTTTGTAATACGTATCATACTAAATGGTCCAGACTGACTCAAAACAAAGGGTTCAATATATGGCCAGAGGGTGGCTCTTGGAACCTGGATAAAATAAATACCCTAAGTAATGTTTTAATAGAGGTTTCAAAAAAGAACAACCCTACATCAGAAGAGTGGAAAGCATATTTTAAATGGAATACTGAGGCAGTAAAAAGACAGTGTGAGTCGTTAAAGACTTCACTAGAGGATTATCAAAAAGAAATTAAAAACTTAAAATTAAATCTCCCAGTAAGGGAAGAAAAAGAGCAAAAAATAAGAAAAATAGTGCAAGGGGTAAAAGAATAAAATGTTTCAAATGTGGAAAGGTGGGACACATGAGCAAAGATTGTTGGTCACTCCAGCAGCACTAAAATACAGACACAAGAGCTGCATGTAAGAGGGGTATAGGAATACTGATAGATGGACTGGTAAAAGTATGTGGTAGAAAAGTTTGTCTTTTAATGATTAAAAGATTAAATAATACATTAAAACTGTGCTTTATATTTTTTAAGTGGGTAAATCATGTTTTAGTGTTCTTTATCAGGGAGTACCCATGGACAAAGTAAGTGTATATTATACAATTTTGTAAAAATAGGAATAATTGAGAGGAAATGTATTTCTTTCTTAGATGGTTCAGAATGTAATGCTCATGAAAATGTGTATAAATATTGAAGAGGTGCTGAAGATATGTAAGGAGATATTCGAAGTTTACATGGTGGGTTTTCTACCTTAGGAGTGAATATTTTTGAAGTTTTAATTAGTGGTTGATTGTCAGTGTTCAATGTGTACAATGTAGGGAGTGGTGTACACGATTGTACACCACACCCTTTAGGGTGCGCCTCCCAATTCACAATATACCAGTTGTGATGTAAACAATATAAACAAATCACAAAAGACTAAAAGATCAAGACAATAAATACAAACAGTATCAGAAGGTAGGACACCAAACACAGTATACTATACAATTGTTCACCCTAATGCTAATGAATGTTACTTTTCTGTTGCCTTAGTAATTGATTGTTAATGATCACACATTGGTCGAAATCTTAATTGACTGTCCAATCAGATAATTTTTAGGTTTTTTAATTTGGTATATAGCAAGTGTATATTTTAATGTTTTATTATAGCCTGATGAAACAGCCCATAGGAGGCTGAGAAACGCGTCGCTGTGTTATTAAAGATTTTTATATTTTTTATATACACTTGCCTGTGTGGTATTTTGACCCAATAATTAGTTGTGGTGGTATATTATACCACTCTCTCATAAAACTTATCTCCGCTGGAAGTCGAGGATCACCTGCTGTGGTTTGTCTACTGGGCAACTTGTGGTTCCAGCTTGCTGTTATTGCACCTGGAGGTGCTTTGTTTCCTGTGAGTATATTCATTTGGTCACATCCTCCCTGGGCTCAAACAATACTAGGCCATGTTGGTTTGCCTTTCTCTTTTTTAGGCATAGTACCTAGGCCCTTCAAGGAACTTCAATCGGATCTGTATGGAGGACTATCAGTGAGCTGGACTACTGTGAAGTTCCAGCCTGCCCCAATAGCACCATCTGGGTGCTCCATGTTTGTGAGTATATATATTGCCATCTGTCTACATCTGTGGCGCCTCTGTTTTTTTCTATTTTTTTCTATTTTCAGTGTTCAATGTGTCTCTGTTGTATGATTTTTTCAGAGCAATAGTGCACAATGTGCAGTTGAAGGTAAATGTTGTATTTTGAACTTTTGTGTATAAGGTTTATTGTTTTCTCCACTGAAATTACACAGAATTATTGATGGTAAATTATATGCCGCAAATTTTCATATATATATATATATATATATATATATATATTTATATATACATATTGTCTTGTATTGATTTGCAGAACTGGCCAGCTGCAATAATTATGCAAAGACAATATTTAGTTCAAATAATATTTAGTGGATGAATACAATTAAACCAGGTATAATCTTAATGAAGATGTTTGTATATGGTTGTCTAACTTCTTTTATTTAAGTTTTTTAAGTGGAATAAAATGTTTTAACTATAGAAAAATCTGACACAGATAAGACTTTTGAGCAGTCAGACAGTAAAGACATAGGAGCTGTGTGCTATAAGAAAAAGGGAGGAGGGGAGAATGTAGGCTCTGACTGACTGTCAGTTCTTGATAGACAAAGTACATAGCCCTTTGTAAATATAGCCAAAAGCTTTAATGATTATTGGAGTTGGGAATAAGCACATATCAGAACCTTTGAGTGTAACTGTAGGTCCTGAAACAGAATGACATGTTCCAAAACTGTTCAATAATTTAATTAGGAAAGACTTACTGTGTGAACTAGGGAAAGTTTTCCTTAATGTATCTGGAGGAGAACAAGATAGTGTATACCTGCCTTGGAGGGATAATTGCAGAATCTATGTGTTAAAGATTTGTCACTAATACAATCAGCAGGGGAAGTGTTTTTGAAATTAAAGGGACAGTGTACTTGACATTTTTTATTGTTTAAAAATAAATAAATAAAAAATAGATGGTCACTTTCGGCTAGATTTGGAGTTTTGTCGGTAACGACCCGAAAAACTAACGCCGGCTTTTTTCTGGCCGCACCATAAAAATAACTCTGGTATTGAGAGTCCACATAAAGGCTGCGTTAGGCTCCAAAAAAGGAGCGTAGAGCATTTTTAACGCAGCTTCAACTCTCGATACCAGAGTTGCTTACGGACGCGGCCAGCCTCAAAAACGTGCTCGTGCACGATTCCCCCATAGGAAACAATGGGGCTGTTTGAGCTGAAAAAAAACCTAACACCTGCAAAAAAGCTGCGTTCAGCTCCTAACGCAGCCCCATTGTTTGCTATGCGGTAACCCTTCCTACGTCTGCACTTAACACTCTAACATGTACCCCGAGTCTAAACACCCCTAACCTTACACTTATTAACCCCTAATCTGCCGCCCCCGCTATCGCTGACCCCTGCATATTATTATTAACCCCTAATCTTCCGCTCCGTAAACCGCCGCTACTTACATTATCCCTATGTACCCCTAATCTGGTTCCCTAACATCGCCGACCCCTATATTATATTTATTAACCCCTAATCTGCCCCCCACAATGTCGCCTCCACCTACCTACAATAATTAACCCCTAATCTGCCGACCGCAAAGCGCCGCCACCTACGTTATCCTTATGTACCCCTAATCTGCTGCCCCTAACACCGCCGACCCCTATATTATATTTATTAACCCCTAATCTGCCCCCCTCAACGTCGCCTCCACCTGCCTACACTTATTAACCCCTAATCTGCCGACCGGACCTGAGCGCTACTATAATAAAGTTATTAACCCCTAATCCGCCTCACTAACCCTATATTAAATAGTATTAACCCCTAATCTGCCCTCCCTAACATCGCCGACACCTAACTTCAATTATTAACCCCTAATCTGCCGACCGGAGCTCACCGCTATTCTAATAAATGGATTAACCCCTAAAGCTAAGTCTAACCCTAACATTAACACCCCCCTACGTTAAATATAATTTAAATCTAACGAAATAAATTAACTCTTATTAAATAAATTATTCCTATTTAAAGCTAAATACTTACCTGTAAAATAAATCCTAATATAGCTACAATATAAATTATATTTATATTATAGCTATTTTAGGATTTATATTTATTTTACAGGTAACTTTGTATTTATTTTAACCAGGTACAATAGCTATTAAATAGTTAAGAACTATTTAATAGCTAAAATAGTTAAAATAATTACAAATTTACCTGTAAAAGAAATCGTAACCTAAGTTACAATTAAAACTAACACTATACTATCAATAAATTAATTAAATAAACTACCTACAATTAACCTAACACTACACTATCAATAAATTAATTAAATACAATTCCTACAAATAAATACAATTAAATAAACTTGCTAAAGTACAAAAAATAAAAAAATATCTACAAACATAAGAAAAATATTACAACAATTTTAAACTAATTACACCTACTCTAAGCCCCCTAATAAAACAACAAAGCCCCCCAAAATAAAAAATGCCCTACCCTATTCTAAATTACTAAAGTTAAAAGCTCTTTTACCTTACCAGCCCTGAACAGGGCCCTTTGCGGGGCATGCCCCAAGAAGTTCAGCTCTTTTGCCTGTAAAAAAAAAACATACAATACCCCCCCCCCAACATTACAACCCACCACCCACATACCCCTAATCTAACCCAAACCCCCCTTAAATAAACCTAACACTAAGCCCCTGAAGATCATCCTACCTTGTCTTCACCTCACCAGGTATCACCGATCCGTCCTGGCTCCAAAATCTTCATCCAACCCAAGCAGGGGTTGGCGTTCCATCATCCGGTGCCTGAAGAGGTCCAGAAGAGGCTCCAAAGTCTTCATCCTATCCGGGAAGAAGAGGCGATCCGGACCGGCAACCATCTTGATCCAAGCGGCATCTTCTATCTTCATCCGATGAAGACCGGCTCCATCCTGAAGACCTCCACCGCAGACCCATCTTCTTCCGGCGACGTCCAACTGCAGAATGATGGTTCCTTTAAGGGACGTCATCCAAGATGGCATCCCTCGAATTCCGATTGGCTGATAGGATTCTATCAGCCAATCGGAATTAAGGTAGGAATATTCTGATTGGCTGATGGAATCAGCCAATCAGAATCAAGTTCAATCCGATTGGCTGATCCAATCAGCCAATCAGATTGAGCTCGCATTCTATTGGCTGTTCCGATCAGCCAATAGAATGCGAGCTCAATCTGATTGGCTGATTGGATCAGCCAATCGGATTGAACTTGATTCTGATTGGCTGATTCCATCAGCCAATCAGAATATTCCTATCTTAATTCCGATTGGCTGATAGAATCCTAGATGGGTCCGCGGTGGAGGTCTTCAGGATGGAGCCGGTCGTCATCGGATGAAGATAGAAGATGCCGCTTGGATCAAGATGGTTGCCGGTCCGGATCGCCTCTTCTTCCCGGATAGGATGAAGACTTTGGAGCCTCTTCTGGACCTCTTCAGGCACTGGATGATGGATCGCCAACCCCCGCTTGGGTTGGATGAAGATTTTGGAGCCAGGACGGATCGGTGATACCTGGTGAGGTGAAGACAAGGTAGGATGATCTTCAGGGGCTTAGTGTTAGGTTTATTTAAGGGGGGTTTGGGTTAGATTAGGGGTATGTGGGTGGTGGGTTGTAATGTTGGGGGGGTATTGTATGTTTTTTTTTTACAGGCAAAAGAGCTGAACTTCTTGGGGCATGCCCCGCAAAGGGCCCTGTTCAGGGCTGGTAAGGTAAAAGAGCTTTTAACTTTAGTAATTTAGATAAGGGTAGGGCATTTTTTATTTTGGGGGGCTTTGTTGTTTTATTAGGGGGCTTAGAGTAGGTGTAATTAGTTTAAAATTGTTGTAATATTTTTCTTATGTTTGTAGATATTTTTTTATTTTTTTGTAACTTAGTTCTTTTTTATTTTTTGTACTTTAGCAAGTTTATTTAATTGTATTTATTTGTAGGAATTGTATTTAATTAATTTATTGATAGTGTAGTGTTAGGTTAATTGTAGGTAGTTTATTTAATTAATTTATTGATAGTGTAGTGTTAGGTTAATTGTAGGTAATTGTAGGTAGTTTATTTAATTAATTTATTGATAGTATAGTGTTAGTTTTAATTGTAACTTAGGTTAGGATTTCTTTTACAGGTAAATTTGTAATTATTTTAACTATTTTAGCTATTAAATAGTTCTTAACTATTTAATAGCTATTGTACCTGGTTAAAATAAATACAAAGTTACCTGTAAAATAAATATAAATCCTAAAATAGCTATAATATAAATATAATTTATATTGTAGCTATATTAGGATTTATTTTACAGGTAAGTATTTAGCTTTAAATAGGAATAATTTATTTAATAAGAGTTAATTTATTTTGTTAGATTTAAATTATATTTAACTTAGGGGGGTGTTAGTGTTAGGGTTAGACTTAGCTTTAGGGGTTAATCCATTTATTAGAATAGCGGTGAGCTCCGGTCGGCAGATTAGGGGTTAATAATTGAAGTTAGGTGTCGGCGATGTTAGGGAGGGCAGATTAGGGGTTAATACTATTTATTATAGGGTTAGTGAGGCGGATTAGGGGTTAATAACTTTATTATAGTAGCGCTCAGGTCCGCTCGGCAGATTAGGGGTTAATAAGTGTAGGCAGGTGGAGGCGACGTTGTGGGGGGCAGATTAGGGGTTAATAAATATAATATAGGGGTCGGCGGTGTTAGGGGCAGCAGATTAGGGGTACATAAGGATAACGTAGGTGGCGGTGCTTTGCGGTCGGCAGATTAGGGGTTAATAAGTGTAGGCAGGTGGAGGCGACGTTGTGGGGAGCAGATTAGGGGTTAATAAATATAATATAGGGGTCGGCGGTGTTAGGGGGAGCAGATTAGGGGTACATAAGGATAACGTAGGTGGCGGTCGGCAGATTAGGGGTTAAAAAAAATTATTCGAGTGTCGGCGATGTGGGGGGACCTCGGTTTAGGGGTACATAGGTAGTTTATGGGTGTTAGTGTACTTTAGAGTACAGTAGTTAAGAGCTTTAGAAACCGGCGTTAGCCCAGAAAGCTCTTAACTACTGACTTTTTTCCTGAGGCTGGAGTTTTGTCGTTAGATGTCTAACGCTCACTTCAGACACGACTCTAAATACCGGAGTTAGAAAGATCCCATTGAAAAGATAGGATACGCAATTGACGTAAGGGGATCTGCGGTATGGAAAAGTCGAGGATGAAAAGTGAGCGTTAGACCCTATTTTGAGTGACTCCAAATACCGGCGGTAGCCTAAAACCAGCGTTAGGAGCCTCTAACGCTGGTTTTCACGGCTAACACCAAACTCCAAATCTAGGTCTTTGTTACCCATTCCCCAGTTTTACATGATCAACACGGTAGTATTGATAAACTTCTTTTACCGCTGTGATTACTTACTATTCAAATCTCTGCAGACTACCCACTTATCTCAGTGCTTTTTTTTATAAATTTGCAATTTGGCAATTAGTGCTGCAGCCTATGAGCCTGCCTAGTTTTAGCCTTTAACAAAGAATACCAAGCGAACCAAGCAGATTTGATGAAAATAGTAAATTTGAAGGTTGTTTGGAATTGCATGCCCTATCTAAATCATTAAAGTTTAATTTTATTGACCCTGTAAAGAAAAATGTAAATTACCCTGTATTTTACAATACCCCCTGTGTAAAATGCTGATGACTATTAGTTTAACATTGCTCAGAAACAGACTGTAAATATAATATCTGTTATGTTGATTTTATAGACTGACGTACAACTAACATCAATGCTTAAGTCTTTTCATATCCAGGTACTTGCTGCACAGTTAAAGAATGATAATTGTGTAGTGCATGCCATCTCACCTGGTGGTGATCTAATAATGGTAAAAAGTTTTTTCTAGAAAAACAGCTCTACAGCCAAAATGGAAGGGACTTTTCCATGTACTACTTATCACACATACAGCCATTAAAGTTGCAGAAGTTAAATCGTGGATCCACGTATCTCATTGTAAATTGGTGCCACCACAGACTGATCCTATCACTGGCAAGGAAATCCAAAAAGACTGAGCCTTTGGGAAGTATTATTCTTTGACAGTGCCTGACTGTTTCCTGAGATTTGACTCATTTTTACTTGTTATTATTCCTGTATGCTGCATTTACACTCTGGTGATGTTTACTAGAGTGTAAAGAAAAATCCCTGATTTATATACCTTTTAATAGTCACTTAGATAATAAAAATTAATTTTTGTATGATTTATTTATTCTATTACTGTGTAATTGTTATATGTATACCATGTATCTTTTTATATTTTTGTGCATTCTCATTGTTCCCAGTTATGTCTGCCATACCACCCATGGGAGCAAGACAATGCATTGCTACTGCCAAAGCCTATTACCGCCACACTGAAGGTACAGGTGCCTGCTGGATATGTGGATTCATACCACATAGCCATGATTCTGGGTATCCCTATATTGGTGTCCCTCTAGTTAATGAAACTCTTATAGCTTTAATTAAAAAGGGTGTTGGTAAATTGCATTCTTTTTATACACCCCATGAAGGGTGAATAGAAAGAATTCCTTTAGCAGATTTTGTAAGACATGGGGACCTACAGATTACTAACCATAAACCTGGGGCCCCACTCATGTTCCTCATAGATGAACCAAAGGGTATGTTTACTGTACAGTACTACCACCCCAGACATATTTGCCCTAACAAACCTAATTGTTCCCCCCTCCTAAATCATTGTTGCAATGTCTCTGAGGGCTATGTCACTAATGATTTCCACAACTGCCGATATAATTCAACCATAGGGAACTCCACTCTCTACAGGGATCTTCTTACATCATGGTTTTCTGCAATCCCATTAAAATTTCCTTTTTCAAATCCTAACTGTAATCCTTCCCAATCATGGATGTTAATTGACAATCTGTATTTTCTATGAGGCCGCTGGGCCTACAAGAGTGTGCCATGTGCTTGGAGGGGTACTTGTTACTTAGGTGTTATTATCCCAGTCCTATATAGCACACAAACCCTACCTGAAGGGCGTTTGCGTAATAAACGTGAGATTGCAGGTTCCAAAGTAAAAAATTCACATAATTCTGATCTCACTGTCCGTACTGGTATAGGTGATAGAGTTTACATGGGCATACTCCCCTGGTATGGTACTGTCCAACTGCAGTATAAATTAAATCTCCTCATGGACATATTAGACAACATTTTTAACTCAACACACCATTCTTTACAGTTGTTAAACCAGGAACAGAAACAAATACGTCTTGTGGCCCTGCAAAACCGCCAAGCCTTAGATATCATGTTAGCTGCTAAGGGCGGAGCATGCTCTTTAATAGGGGCTCAGTGCTGTGTTTTTATTAATTATTCCAGTGTAGCAGTACAGGATGATCTTGATCAAATTACTAAATTACAGGTTAACGTGAGAAAAGTGCATGACATTAAGTTCAATGGTTTTGATGTTGATTTAACTTTTGGCCTGTCAGGATGGCTGGGAAAATTGGGGGTACAGATACAGCAAGGTTTGCTAATCTTTGTCGTACTAATTGTTTTTCTTTCTCTCGTAGTAATCTGTCTCAAACTAATGCTACACAAGCTCTGTAACCTCATCAGTCCAGCAACCAGCAGACTGATGCCCTCCTGTGAAGATTCAGCCCCGCATGTGCCCCATCGCTATGACCACGGCGACTCTATACTGCAGTTTGAGATGGAGTTCACCCGACTAAATCATATTTCTGTTTGATGCTATTGTCACAGAGTTTAACAGCATCAGAGGAGGGACTGTTGAAAATAATAAGCAATATCTGTCTCTGTTTTTTGCAGTGCCTCGTGAGGTCTGAATGGGTTAATTTGTATGTGGGCATTATTAGTCAGGAGGGCCACTCTGGTTAATGGGGCCATAAAATATAGCTAGTTCTGAGAGTGTCTGTTTATTTTTTCTAAATCTAATCTCTTTCTATCATTGTTTAAGTCCTTGCATTCCAGCTAGTATAAGTAAAAACTTAAGTTTCCTGGTTATCTTGATATGCCAAATATATGAATGTATGTACACAACTCATTGTAAACATTGGGAATGTATCTAGCTCATCCCTGACCTTTGTTTTTTTTTGTATTGTCAAAACACAGTAAAACCTACAATTCTGAAGTGTAGAACTATTATTTACTTATGTTGTAACCATATTTGTTAAAACCCTTGGATTTTTTTAGCTAGCTAATCATAAACTGTAAATAGCCTAGATGTGGAATGTATAAATACCTGGGAAGGGGACAGACCCCCTCAGAGAAAACTTTGTATTGTTTCTCTCCATACTGCAGTGTGTAATCAATAAACAAACTCTTTTTAACCTGTCTTGGTCTGAAGAAATTATTCAGTCCAGGGTGAGTATATCACCAACACCTCTATTGTCATAGACTTGTCATATTGTCATGGACTTTCCTAAAGGGTCAAATTTATGCTTTATCTCATCTTTTTCATAGGAAGTTAGCTAAACTTCCTGATGTTCAGACTTTTGTTCAGGTGTTAGTTTGAATTAGGCCAGTTGTAAAACCTATTTATCCACTCTGGAATTTGAATCTAGTTCTTTACGTATTACGAAGTTCCCTTTTGAACCAATGCATTCCATTGACATCATTCTGTCATCTAGGAAAGAACTTTTTATGTTAACAATCTCTTCTGAGTTTCTGAATCGTCAGCACTGTCTTGTGATTCTCCAATTTAATCATTAACAAGGACAAGGCTGTACTTTGTACCAAATATGATTTCCTTCCTAAGGTAGTTTCTACGGAAAATATCAATCAAAAATATTGTTATTCCTTCCTTGTGTACAGATACTTCTAACACTAAGGAGGGACTGTTAGAGTAAAGGACAAAAAGCTACTAAGGTAGCGTTGGCTTCTTGGCTTAAACAAGTGATTCACAAGGCTTAGTTGGTGGCAGGAAAGTCGCCTCCTATGCATATTACAACTCTTTCTACAAGAGCAGTTGTAACATCATGGGCTTTTAAAAATTATGCATCTTTGGAGCAGACTTGCAAAGCTGTCACATGATCTTCAGTGAATACTTTTTCCAAATGTTATCGCTTTGATGTCCAACAATAGGAAGGTAGCAAAGCCAAGTGTCTAATCTGCAATCTTACTTAGGGATGTGGCTGACAGGGATACCATGTTGTGAGAGCCATTTTATGATTTGACGTCAAATCATGGACCCACTCATTGCTCTTCATGTCATCAGTAAGTCAACCAGTATTGATTGTGGACATCTCACAACCCTAGATAAAATACTGCATTTCTAAAAAGTACATATTTGTTCATGATTAGAAAAAAAAGTATTAGATTTTACGGATAGTGATTGATTTACTAATATTTACTTATTACTAATTAATTATCAGGATATAATGTTTTAAAATAAATGTATTGCTGGTAAATGGTATGTGACTGACTTGAAGCAATATTGAAGGTTTTACTGTGAACAATATTTTTTACCTAATCATTATCATTGATTGTAATATTTATCACAACAATATTATGACTTCACTGTTGATAGTGATGATCTTCAGTATCTCCAGGGCAAAGCAATCTTGCTTCCCATGTCACTGATCAAAAAAGGCAAGGGGCAACATTAAGGTGGCTAGTGTTTTGGCTAGAGTTAGGGGACATGTTAAAAAGCTTTGATGCCAAAGAGGATTGCAATGTATTGCTAAGAATAACATTGTTATCAATCTCTATCATCCAATAACTTAACTGCAGTTTGCACTCTCACTGACAATGTCACCCATCACACTGACGTGCATGTGATATTGCTGTGGCCATAATCAGTCACTGAGGATATTGTGGCCATGTCAATAACTGTGACATTACGACAGCATTAATATCACCATATCAGCAAATATACTGTATTGAAGTAAGCCAGAAAAATAGCTGAAGATGTGCTGCCTTGTCATTGTATTTCTAGTTACCCTAAGGCACAGTCTTAAACTGTTATAATTGTGACACTAAATAATGTGTGAACTGATTTATAATGATCAAATATTGATCATGCAAAAAGCCTTGATTTAAAATGATGCTTGTAAATGAGAGTCATGCTATCCATGAATTGAAATATGGCTTGGCAAACCTTGGTATGCATCTCCTCTTCTAGGACAAGCGGTATTCTTATTTCAACACGCATGCAGATAAAGTGAAAGTACGATTATGTAACACTTTTAAAGAGGGTTTTGTTGAAAAGAAGGTAGGAAGGCCAAAAGCATGCATGTGTCTGGACCACTATATGCCAGCAATTTTTGCAAGAATGCCTTTAACCTTTTTGTTCATATGTCGGAATGTATCCAACAAAGGGTTTTACCACTTGCGTTACAATGTCGCATACATTTCGACATGACTTTCTCCTAACACGACAGCCGCCCAACCACTGTGCATGCCTTCAATGATCACAGAGATCGCCCCATTCACGCCGCATAGCATGCCACACTGGTCCGCCGTAACCCCACTGAGGCTAACTCCAACCACAGAAACCACATACAGTGATCTCCCGCACCACAAAGATGCAATCTCCCCACAAACATGTGATCTCACCACAAACACCACACACACAGCACCCCACAGTGGCCACCCCTCCCCCCACAGCGATGCAAACTTGTTCGACATTCACAGCATCCATAGCGATGCTATGTATGTATAGGGTGCTGTGTGTGCAGTGGGGGATCACATCTGTAAAGGGTGATGTGTGTGCAGAAGGGGATCACATTTCTATATATGAGTATAGGGGAGCGGCGTTAAATAATTAAATAAGACCTGCTGGCGCACTATGTCAAAATTAATAGGACCGGAAAGGTTTAACTTTGAAAAACTGATCCCATAAAGTTCTTCAAACGCATGCAAGCTACCTATTTACGTATTCTTTTCACTAAAGGATAGCATAAGAACAAAGTATTTTTCAATATTGTATGTGCTAACTGAATCATGAAAGAAAAAAATGATGGCTCCCTAACTGCAATAATATAAACATGTGAATGAATCCATGTATTGTAGCCAACTTTAGTTTTCTGTTTCATCTAAAAGGGGGTATTTTACAACATATTTTAGTTTTGTTTTTTTAATACTGTGGGGCTGATTTATTATTGCATCAATATCGTCGCATTCGCTGGAGTCAATACGCTCGGCAGACATCGCCAAACATCGCTGCCGCAAATCTACATACGATGACCTTATTTATTAAAAGTCTGTCAAACACACGTAGCTAGATTTATACCTGAACAAATAATAATATGTTATAGAAAGTTACGGCTAGATTTAGAGTTTTGTCGGTAACGACCCGCTTAGCTAACGCTGGCTTTTTTCTGGCCGCACCTTTTAAATAACTCTGGTATTGAGAGTTCACAGAATGGCTGCGTTAGGCTCCAAAAAGGGAGCGTACAGGCATATTTACCGACACTGCAACTCTCGATACCAGAATTGCTTACGGACGCGACCAGCTTCAAAAACGTGCTCGTGCACGATTCCCCCATAGGAAACAATGGGGCTGTTTGAGCTGAAAAAAAAACTAACACCTGCAAAAAAGCCGCGTTCAGCTCCTAACGCAGCCCCATTGTTTCCTATGGGGAAACACTTCCTACGTCTGCACCTAACACTCTAACATGTACCCCGAGTCTAAACACCCCTAACCTTACACTTATTAACCCCTAATCTGCCACCCCCGCTATCGCTGACCCCTGCATATTATTTTTAACCCTTAATCTGCCGCTCCGTACACCCCCGCCACCTACATTATCCCTATGTACCCCTAATCTGCTGCCCTAACATCGCCGACCCCTATATTATATTTATTAACCCCTAATCTGCCGCCCCCAACGTCGCCTCCACCTAACCACACTTATTAACCCCTAATCTACCGACCGGACCTGAGCGCTACTATAATAAATGTATTAACCCCTAATCCACCTCAATAACCCTATAATAAATAGTATTAACCCCTAATCTGCCCTCCCTAACATTGCCGACACCTAACTTCAAGTATTAACCCCTAATCTGCCGACAGGAGCTCACCGCTACTCTAATAAATTTATTAACCCCTAAAGCTAAGTCTAACTTTAACCCTAACACCCCCCTAAATTAAATATAATTTAAATCTAACGAAATAAATTAACTCTTATTAAATAAATTATTCCTATTTAAAGCTAAATACTTACCTGTAAAATAAACCCTAATATAGCTACAATATAAATTATAATTATATTATAGCTATTTTAGGATTTATATTTATTTTACAGGCAACTTTGTATTTATTTTAACCAGGTACAATAGCTATTAAATAGTTAAGAACTATTTAATAGCTAAAATAGTTAAAATAATTACAAAATTACCTGTAAAATAAATCCTAACCTAAGTTACAATTAAACCTAACACTACACTATCAATAAATAAATTAAATAAAATACCTACAATTACCTACAATTAAATCTAACACTACACTATCAATAAATAAATTAAATACAATTGCTACAAATAAATACAATGAAATAAACTAACTAAAGTACAAAAAATAAAAAAGAACTAAGTTACAAAAAATAAAAAAATATTTACAAACATTAGAAAAAAATTACAACAATTTTAAACTAATTACACCTACTCTAAGCCCCCTAATAAAATAACAAAGACCCCCAAAATAAAAAAAATTGCCCTACCCTATTCTAAATTACAAAAGTTCAAAGCTCTTTTACCTTACCAGCCCTGAACAGGGCCCTTTGCGGGGCATGCCCCAAAGAATTCAGCTCTTTTGCCTGTAAAAAAAAACATACAATACCCCCCCCCCAACATTACAACCCACCACCCACATACCCCTAATCTAACCCAAACCCCCTTAAATAAACCTAACACTAAGCCCCTGAAGATCTTCCTACCTTGCCTTCACCATGCCAGGTATCACCGATCGTTCCAGGCTCCAAAATCTTCATCCAAGCCCAAGCGGGGGCTAGACATCCATCATCCGATGGCTGAAGAAGTCCAGAAGAGGCTCCAAAGTCTTCATCCTACCCGGGAAGAAGAGTAGATCTGGACCGGCAACCATCTTCTTCCAAGCGGCATCTTCTATCTTCATCTGATGAGGACCGGCTCCATCTTGAAGACCTCCACCACGGACCCATCTTCTTCTTCCGATGACTTCCAGACGAATGACGGTTCCTTTAAGGGACGTCATCCAAGATGGCGTCCCTCGAATTCCGATTGGCTGATAGGATTCTATCAGCCAATCGGATTTAAGGTAGGAAAATTCTGATTGGCTGATGGAATCAGCCAATCAGAATCAAGTTCAATCCGATTGGCTGATTCAATCAGCCAATCAGATTGAGCTCGCATTCTATTGGCTGTTCCGATCAGCCAATAGAATGCGAGCTCAATCTGATTGGCTGATCGGATCAGCCAATCGGATTGAACTTGATTCTGATTGGCTGATTCCATCAGCCAATCAGAATTTTCCTACCTTAATTCCGATTGGCTGATAGAATCCTATCAGCCAATCGGAATTCGAGGGACGCCATCTTGGATGACATCCCTTAAAGGAACCGTCATTCGTCGGGAAGTCGTCGGAAGAAGAAGATGGGTCCGCGGTGGAGGTCTTCAAGATGGAGCCGGTCCTCATCGGATGAAGATAGAAGATGCCGCTTGGAAGAAGATGGTTGCTGGTCCGGATCTACTTTTCTTCCCGGATAGGATGAAGACTTTGGAGCCTCTTCTGGACTTCTTCAGCCATCGGATGATGGATGTCTAGCCCCCGCTTGGGCTTGGATGAAGATTTTGGAGCCTGGAACGATCGGTGATACCTGGCATGGTAAAGACAAGGTAGGAAGATCTTCAGGGGCTTAGTGTTAGGTTTATTTAAGGGGGGTTTGGGTTAGATTAGGGGTATGAGGGGGGTGGGTTGTAATGTTGGGGGGGGTATTGTATGTTTTATTTACAGACAAAAGAGCTGAATTCTTTGGGGCATGCCCCGCAAAGGGCCCTGTTCAGGGCTGGTAAGGTAAAAGAGCTTTGAACTTTTGTAATTTAGAATAGGGTAGGGCATTTTTTTATTTTGGGGGTCTTTGTTATTTTATTAGGGGGCTTAGAGTAGGTGTAATTAGTTTAAAATTGTTGTAATTTTTTTTTCTAATGTTTGTAAATATTTTTTTATTTTTTGTAACTTAGTTCTTTTTTTTTTTTGTACTTTAGTTAGTTTATTTAATTGTATTTATTTGTAGGAATTGTATTTAATTTATTTATTGATAGTGTAGTGTTAGATTTAATTGTAGGTAATTGTAGGTATTTTATTTAATTTATTTATTGATAGTGTAGTGTTAAGTTTAATTGTAACTTAGGTTAGGATTTATTTTACAGGTTTGTAATTATTTTAACTATTTTAGCTATTAAATAGTTCTTAACTATTTAATAGCTATTGTACCTGGTTAAAATAAATACAAAGTTACCTGTAAAATAAATATAAATCCTAAAATAGCTATAATATAATTAGAATTTATATTGTAGCTATATTAGGGTTTATTTTACAGGTAAGTATTTATCTTTAAATAGGAATAATTTATTTAATAAGAGTTAATTTATTTTGTTAGATTTAAATTATATTTAACTTAGGGGGGTGTTAGGGTTAGACTTAGCTTTAGGGGTTAATCCATTTATTACAGTAGCGGCGAGATTCGGTCGGCAGATTAGGGGTTAATAATTGAAGTTAGGTGTCGGTGATGTTAGGGAGGGCAGATTAGGGGTTAATACTATTTATTATAGGGTTATTGAGGCGGGAGTGAGGCGGATTAGGGGTTAATAACTTTATTATAGTAGCGGTGAAATCCGCTCGGCAGATTAGGGGTTAATAAGTGTAGGCAGGTGGAGGCGACGTTGAGGGGGGCAGATTAGGGGTTAATAAATATAATATAGGGGTCGGCGGTGTTAGGGGCAGCAGATTAGGGGTCATAAGGATAACGTAGGTGGCGGTCGGCAGATTAGGGGTTAAAAATTTTTAATAGAGTGGCGGCGATGTGGGGGGACCTCGGTTTAGGGGTACATAGGTAGTTTATGGGTGTTAGTGTACTTTAGAGCACAGTAGTTAAGAGCTTTATAAACCGGCGTTAGCCCAGAAAGCTCTTAACTACTGGCTTTTTTTCTGCGGCTGGAGTTTTGTCGTTAGAATTCTAACGCTCACTTCAGACACGACTCTAAATACCGGAGTTAGAAAGATCCCATTGAAAAGATAGGATACGCAATTGACGTAAGGGGATCTGCGGTATGGAAAAGTCGCGGCTGCAAAGTGAGCGTTAGACCCTTTCCTGACTGACTCCAAATACCGGCGGTAGCCTAAAACCAGCGTTAGGAGCCTCTAACGCTGGTTTTCACGGCTACCGCCAAACTCTAAATCTAGGCCTTATTTTTCTATTTATTTGTTTTACAAAACATCCTTTTGTTTGTTCTAAACAATGTTGTCTTTCATATATTTATGTTTATTTATACCACTATATGCATATAGTGTAAATATATAATTATTCTGAGCAAGAATAATTGCGAATATAACATGCAATCAGGGTATCATATGTATTTATTTGCAATCAATGGATATTTTAAGAGCTGGGACAGTTTTCTCTCTGCACCTGTGTAACCCTTCCTGATTCCAGTCTAGAAACACCACCCCTACACAGGAGTTAAAAAATGAAACAGCCAATAGAATGCAAGCTCAATCCTATTGGCTGATTGGATCAGCCAATAGGATTCAACTTCAATCCTATTGGCTGATTGCATCAGCCAATAGGATTTTTTCTACCTTAATTCCGATTGGCTGATAGATTTCCATCAGCCAATCAGAATCTAAGGGACGCCATCTTGGATGACGTCACTTAAAGTTACCTTCATTCTGTGTTAGTCGTCAGATGAAGAGGATGCTCCACGTCGGATGTCTTGAAGATGGAGCCGCTCCTCGCCGGATGGATGAACATAGAAGATGCCGTCTGGATGAAGACTTCGGCCCGTCTGGAGGACCTCTTCTGCCCGGCTTGGATGAAGACTTCTGCCCATCTGGAGGACCACTTCGCATGGCTTAGATGAAGACGTCTCCCGGTAAGTCGATCTTCAGGGGGTTAGTGTTAGGTTTTTTTAACGGTGTATTGGGTGGGGGGAGTTTTTAGGTTAGGGTTTAGGCCTGCAAAAGAGCTAACTGCCCTTTTAAGGGCAATGCCCATCCAAATGCCCTTTTCAGGGCAATGGGGAGCTTAGTTTTTTTTAATTAGTATTTTATTTGGGGGGTTAGTTGTGTGGGTGGTGGGTTTTACTGTTGGAGGGGTTGTTTGTATTTTTTTTTTACAGGTAAAAGAGCTTATTACTTTGGGGCAATGCCCCGCAAAAGGCCCTTTTAAGGGCTATTGATAGTTTAGTTTAGGCTATTTTTTTTTATTATTTTTTTGTCGGGGCATTTTTTTATTTTGATATGGCTATTAGATTAAGTGTAATTAGTTTAAATATCTGTAATTTGTTTTTTATTTTCTGTAATTTAGTGGGGGGGTTTTGTACTTTAGCTAATTTAATTTAATTTAGGTAATTGTATTTAATTTGTTTAATTGAAGTGAAGTGTTAGGTGTTATTTTACAGGTACTTTTGTATTTATTTTAACTAGGTAGTTATTAAATAGTTAATAACTATTTAATAACTATTCTACCTAGTTAATATAAATACAAACTTGCCTGTAAAATAAAAATAAATCCTACGCTAGATACAATGTAACTATTAGTTATATTGTAGCTAGCTTAGGGTTTATTTTATAGGTAAGTATTTAGTTTTAAATAGGAATTATTTAGTTAATGATAGGAATTTTTATTTAGATTTATTTAAATTATATTTAAGTTAGGGGGTGTTAAGGTTAGGTTAAGTCTTAGGCTTAGGGGTTTATAAATTTAATATAGTGGCGGCGACGTTGGGGGTGTCAGATTAGGGGTTAATAAATATAATGTAGGTTTTGGCGATGTTGGGGGCAGCAGATTAGGGTTCATAAATAATAATAAGTGTAGGTAGGTTGCGGCGACATTGGGGGCGGCAGATTAGGGGTTAATAAATATAATGTAGGTTTTGGCGATGTTGGGGGCAGCAGATTAGGGTTCATAAATATAATGTAGGTGGCGGCGGTGTCCGGAGCGGCAGATTAGGGGTTAATAATTATAATGTAGGTGTTGGCGATGTCGAGGGCAGCAGATTAAGGGTTAATAAGTGTAAGATTTTAGGTGTTTAGACTAGGGTTTATGTTAGGGTGTTAGGTGTAAACATACATTTTATTTCCCCATAGGAATCAATGGGGCTGCGTTACTGAGTTATACGCTGCTTTTTTGCAGGTGTTAGACTTTTTTTCAGCCGACTCTCCCCGTTGATTCCTATGGGGAAATCATGCACAAGCACGTTACACCAGCTCACCGCTGACTTAAGCAGCGCTGGTATTGGATTGAGATTTGGAGCAAAAATTTTCTCTACGCTCACCTGTTATATAAGCACTGCAGGAAAGTGAGTGGTGAGAGAAAAACTGCTTGTTAGCACCGCACCCCTGTTACCGCAAAACTCGTAATCTAGGCGAAAGTTATTAACCTCTAAACCGCCAACTCCCCACAATGCAATCTACCTATTAACACTATTAACCCCTAATCCGCTAACCCCAACAACGCAAAGTATTAATCTAATAACTAAGCCCCCTAACCTAACACCCCCTAAATTAACCCCAATAAAAATACAATTACATAAAATAAAAACGACTATTTACCTTAAAAGCTGCCAATAGGATGTAAGCAGCTCTCCTATTGGCTGATTTGAAATTTTCAGCCAATAGGAATGCAATGTACCCCAATATAAAAGCTGATTGCCCTTGTAAGGGCAATGCCCATACAAATGCCCCTTTAGAGGCAATGGGTAGAGTATGTATTTTTTTTTAGTAAGGTCTTATTTATTTTGGACCTGTATTTTTTTTTTACAGGTAAAAGAGCTGTTTAACTTAGGGCAATGCCCTACAAAAGGCCCTTTTAAGGGCCATTGGTAGTTTATTGTATACAAGGGGGTGTTTTATTTTGGGAGGGGGCTTTTTTATTTTTATAGAGCTATTAGATTAGGTGTAATTGTTTTTATTTTTGACTATTTTGTTTATTATTTTTTGTAAGCTTAGTGTTTTTTATTTTTCATAATTTAGTGTTTTTTTAGTAATTTTAGATTTTTTTAATTTTTTATGTTTTTTTAAGGTTTTTTTAAATTTGTAATTTAGATTTTTTAATTGGTAGTATTTTTTTATTGTATTAGAATAGTAATGTTAGGTTTAATTTATAGTTTAACCCCTTAATGACCGAGGATGTACGTCATACGTCCTCAGAAAAAAGGCAGTTAACGCCTGAGGAAGTATGGCGTACGTCCTCGGTTTGGAAAGCAGCTGGAAGCGATCCTCATCGCTTCCAGCTGCTTTCCGGTTATTGCAGGATGCCTCAATATCGAGGCATCCTGCAATAACAATTTGTACCCCTCCGGTGCAGAGAGCCACTCTGTGGCCCTCTCTACACCGGACATCGATGGCCGCAATCGTTGGTGGGTGGGAGCTGCAGTGGGAGGCGGGTGGGCGGCCATCGATGGCTTCAGATACACAGAGGGGGGCGGGCCGGGGGCGGGAGAGTCAGGGGCACGCACAGACACGCGCGCGTGCATGGGGGATCGGCGGGCGGGCGCGTGCACGGGAGGGAGCGGGTGGGAACCGCTTACACTACAGAAATAATCATGTAGTAAGTGGGAGGAAAAGGGGGAATAAATGCCCCCAAAAAGTAATCTAAGGGATCTGGGAGGGGGTGGGGGTAGGGGTTGGTCGTGGGGAAGCTACACTACAGAAAAATGTAAAAAAAAAAATAAAAAAGAGAAAAAAATATTGTTAACTGGGTACTGGCAGACAGCTGCCAGTACCCAAGATGGCCCCCAATAAGGCAGGGGGGGGGTTAGAGAGCTGTTTTTTGGGGGGATCAGGGAGGTTGGGGGCTAAGGGGGGATCCTACAAAGTAGCATATGTAAATATGCTAAAGATGTATTTTTAAAAAAAAAACAAAAAACTTTTATTTTATTACTGGCAGACTTTCTGCCAGTACTTAAGATGGCGGGGACAATTGTGGGGTGGGGGAGGGAAGGGAGCTGTTTGGGAGATATCAGGGGGTCTGATGTGTCAGGTGGGAGGCTGATCTCTACACTAAAGCTAAAATTAACCCCGCAAGCTCCCTACAAACTACCTAATTAACCCCTTGACTGCTAGCCATAATACATGTGTGATGCGCAGCAGCACTTTGCGGCCTTCTAATTACCAAAAAGCAACGCCAAAGTCATATATGTCTGCTATTTCTGAACAAAGGGGATCCCAGAGAAGCATTTACAACTATTTGTGCCATAATTGCACATGCTGTTTGTAAATAATTTCAGTGAGAAACCTAAAATTGTGAAAAATGTAGCGTTTTTTTTTATTTGATTGCATTTGGCGGTGAAATGGTGGCATGAAATATACCAAAATGGGCCTAGATCAATACTTGGGGTTGTCTACTACACTACACTGAAGCTAAAATTAACCCTAGAAGCTCCCTACATTCTCCCTAATTAACCCCTTCACTGCTGGGCATAATACACGTGTGGTGCGCAGTAGCATTTAGCAGCCTTCTAATTAGTAAAAAGCAAAACCAAAGCCATATATGTCTGCTATTTATGAACAAAGGGGATCCCAGAGAAGCATTTACAACCATGTATGCTATAATTGCATAAGTTTTTTTGTAAATAATTTCAGTGAGAAACCTAAAGTTTGTGAAAAAAATTGTGAAAAAGTGAACATTTTTTTTTATTTGATCGCATTTGGCGGTGAAATGGTGGCATGAAATATACCAAAATGGGCCTAGATCAATACTTTAGGATGTCTTCTAAAAAAAAATATATACATGTCAGGGGATATTCAGGGATTCCTGAAAGATATCAGTGTTCTAATGTAACTAGCGCTAATTTTGAAAAAAAGTGGTTTGGAAATAGCAAAGTGCTACTTGTATTTATGGCCCTATAACTTGCAAAAAAAGCAAAGAACATGTAAACATTGGGTATTTCTAAACTCAGGACAAAATTTAGAAACTATTTAGCATGGTTTTTATTTGGTGGTTGTAGATGTATAACAGATTTTGGGGGTCAAAGTTAGAAAAAGTGTGTTTTTTTCTATTTTTTCCTCATATTTTATAAAAATTTTATAGTAAATTATAAGATATGAGGAAAATAATGGTATATTTTGAAAGTCCATTTAATGGCGAGAAAAATGGTATATAATATGTGTGGGTACATTAAATGAGCAAGGGGAAAATTACAGCTAAACACAAACACCGCAGAAATGTAAAAATAGCCTTGGTCCCAAACGGACAGAAAATGGAAAAGTGCTGTGGTCATTAAGGGGTTAATGGTAGGTTTATTTTAATTTCACAGGTAAGTTTTTATTTATTTTAAGAGAGTTATATTGTACTTTTAATTTTAAGTTAGGGGGTGTTAGGTTTAGGGGTTAATAGTATAATTTAGTGTTTTGCAATGTAGGGGGGCTGGCGGTTTAGAGGTTAATAGGTTTATTTAGTAGCGGTGATGTGGGGGGCCAGAGGTTTAGGGGTTAATAGGTTTATTTAGTGGCAGCGATGTCAGTGATGCGACGGAATAGGGGTTTATAACTTTATTTAGGAGTCGACGATGTCGGGAGTGGCGGAAAAGGGGTTAATAACTTTTATTACTGTCGGCGATGTTGGGGGCAGCAGATTATGGGTGTTTAGACTTGGGGTTTATGTTAGGGTGCTAGGTTTAAACTTAATTTTTTCCCCCATAGACATCAATGGGGTTGCGTTATGGAGTTTTTCATTCCACACTTCAGGTGTTTTTCTAACACTCTCTCCCCCATTGATGTATATGTGGAAACAGTGCACGAGCACGTCAAAGCAGCCCTTGGCATTTGTGCGGTATGGAGTTTAACGCCACCATATCGCACGCACAAGGAGGCTTTTCAGTAACTCATAATGGCAGTGCTATGGAGAGTGAAATAACGCAACTTTTTTGCCATTAGTTTTCAAAACCTGTTTAGCGCAAAACTCGTAATCTAGGTGAATGTTTGTTCTTATTTTCTGCTGACCTTTTACTTACAGTATGATAACACCAGCACTGAAACAGAGATGTGCCCAGGGAAGATACAGCAGGGTGAGATATGCAGGGAAAGCAGGTAAATATGTTTCGATTCTTCACTTTTTGGAAATTTTATATTTTTATGATTTATATACAATTTTAATTTGTCACTATAAATTCATTTGCAATATAATTATTTCTTGACACATTTGAAACTGTAAGTTTTTATTATTATTATTATTTAAAGCCAGACAGATACTTATATACTTATCTTTCTAAGCAAGAGCACAATGTAAGCAAATGCATTTTTGAATGTTATTTAATAAACTAGGCGATAAGCCTGCCCAGAGAGCAGTCTATAGCAGTCTATTTATTTTTTACGCTACAGATTTAAATAGCAGTCTATTTATTTTTTACGCTACAGATGTAGCAACACCCTAATTTGTAAGTCTGCTTTTATATCAATATTTAAGTTACAGGTTTAGCAATACTGTATTCTTATGGGCTGCTGTCCTAAATATATCAAAAATATGTTTTATATATATATATATATATATATATATATATATATATATATATATATATAATAATAAACTACAGGTATAGCAACACCCTATTTGGTCACACTTATTTTAAATATATAAGCTACAGGTGTAGCGACACCCTATTTGGACGGACTACTGTCCAAAATATATCCAAAATTTCTGCTCTTCAAATTATGTCTACTTTGAGTATATTTATTTGTAAACAACATTTTTAGTAAAACAGGCATCCCTTCCAGTTAATAAGTAGCCTTGTTCTTGTCCTTCTATGACTTTAACTTTGACATCTGCAGAGCTTTTTACTCGAGAGAAAGCTACATATAGCTGTCCATGGCTGAAAACAGACTCAGGCAAATAGATGCCAACTCTATCTAAAGTTTGACCTTGAGACTTGTTAATGGTCATAGCGCAAGCCAATTTAACTGGAAATTGTCTTCTTCGTAGTAAAAAAAAGAAGTTCTGTATTACTTGGGGCTAAGTCTATTTGAGGAATAAAGACATTTTGCCCTTCAGCTGTACCTGTTAATACTTGAGCAATAATTAAATTTTGACGCAAAGCTTTCACAACCAATCTGGTATCATTAGAAAGACCTCTTTTGATGTTAAGGTTATGCAAAATCATATTAATACTACCAATTTCAAGATTGAGTTTATGAACTGCCATTCCAGAAGGAGACAATTAATTTAAAAATTCAACTGGATAATTATCCCTATTTTCCTTTGATTCATCATCAATAGAATCAGTACTTAAATAAGTAGAGGTTTCACCTTCTAACAAACTAAGAACTTCTTCATTGATCTTGTCAACATCACTATTTTTTGGACATAAAATTGCCATTTTTGCAAACTTAAAAGCATCAGAATCCTTTACAATGGAGTCTTTGCAGATCATTTGAGATGGAATTTCAAAGATATCTTCATGAAAGCCAGCTAAACTCAAGATCAACAGATCTTACATTGTTTGTCAGCTTCAAAACCATAAACATATGCCAGAGTGGATTGAATTTTATGCTGGATTCCACTATAGCTGACCTACTTCCATGTGCAACAACAGGTAGAGTTTGTCTGAAACCGAGCAGAATTGTTTTTCCTCCAAAAGGTTTGTTGTTATTCATCAACTCTTTAAGGAGTTTGTTGATGCATCTGAGTGCATCACTGAAAGACATGGTAGATTCATCGCAAATAATAATCTTTGCAGTACGGATCATTTGCACATCATTAGAGGTTTGCCTCATGGAAGAGGTTGAAGTATCCAACAAAGGAACTGGCAACTTAAACTGCAAGTGGTATGTTTGTCCACCTTTAAGAAAATTTGCTGAATTACCCGTTGAAGCAACTGGTAATGCTACCTCACTTTTTCCTCTAAATATCTTCAACAAAGTCTTGTATAGGTATGTTTTACCACTACCAACAGGACCATCAGGGAAATAACACCTTTGTGGTAAAGTGTCATTTTTTTGATGCAGCAATTATTTGTTCAAAACTTTCTCTTTGAAGGTCATTAAAATATGCCTTCATTTGGACTCCAGTATAACTTTCAAAAGAAGCATCATAGAGGTCTCTGGGATTTTCTGGTAAATTCGAGGATTTGGTAAACCAAAATCCTGACATTTTTTGCCATTAACAATCAAGATATCCTAAATATATATCTAAGAGCATAATTTAAACAACTTTAATACTCTGGTGTGTGACCAGAGTGTCTTGAAAAGTCTTCAAAGAGCTTTTCTTTGTACTTTAAAAAAAAAAACTCTTTAGCATTTGTGTGACCAGAGTGTCTTGAAAAGTCTTCAAAGAGCTTTTCTTTGTACTTTAAAAAAAAAAACTCTTTAGCATTTGGTGGAGATGCTAAAGCACAAATATGAGCAAAAAGCTCTCTAAGCAGTCGAGGCATAATTTCACTTGCAGCTTAATGAAGAGTAAAGCCCCATCATTGATCATCTTCAAAAAGACAAAGTTTTTGAACTGCTTCTTTAAATGTATAAAATTGAACACCATAAACTGTTCGGATATCTTCAAAAGAGGTTGCTCCTTTAACATGAAGTAAAAGCAATCGTAAACAAAATCATTCAACATCAATAGTGTTATTTGCTCGATCTTGTACTCTTTTTTTTCCATTTTTTTGTCTTTTGATGACAAACAAACTGCTGAGGAATATCAGTGTAAAGATATGCATGAGCTGACAATTCTTCTTGGTTTAACTTAAACCAAGCAGTCAAAGTTGTGTCTCTTAATTGTGTTCTTTCTACAGCAGCTTCAATATTATCTTCAGTAAAATATACTGACTGTTCTCCAGGAAGGTAAACTTGTAATTGCACAATAGTATGCAATTGATGGTGCATATGGAAACCAAAAAGCCGCCATGCTGCTTCTGGAGCACTGACATATCTGGAATCCATAAAGGAAGTTATCTCATCATGTAGAAGAGTTTCATGTTCTTTAATTGCAATATTAGTGTAGTCATGCCCTTTATAAATATATTTGAATATGTACTTTATACTTTTTATGGAAGCACAGCTTTCTATATTAATATGGCTGTTGTATTTTAATGTCAAGTATGGGTTGTGTGGTACAACCAAAGAGTTATTTTTTTATTTGTTACCATTTATTTCAATAGAAACAGTTTTTTGGTTCTCTTGTAACGGGGATAACCATCTACATTCATCAAAGTTTCTTCCTGGAAAGATTTTGTAAATTGCTTAGAGCAAACCCCATCAACCATACATGGAGATCTTAGATTATGCTCCCCACAGGGCCCATGTATCACATGCTTGGTAACAATTGCATGTAACCGGGGATTGACTTGAATATCAGGTATTTCAGCACAAATAAAGCTATCAATTACTTTAGCATGTTTAGGCTTATCTTCTGCAGATAAAATAAGCAAAATATGTGCATGAGGTAATCCATGTTTCTAAAATTCAATAACATGAACTTTGGCAGCTGGTTTACCCAAAACATGTTTCTTTGTGATATAATCAAGAAGTTCTTGAAGTTTTAAATGAAAAACTATTGCCACTAAATCAGGACGAAATTTAACTGCTTTACCTTCTTTCAGATTAACAACAATTTCAGACCATTTTGGGTTACATGTCATGGTTATGAAAAAATCAGGCTTCCCATACTTTCCAACAATAGTCATGGCATCTTGGTAATTCTGTACCATGTTTCTTGGACTACCTTGGAATGTAGATGGAAGTATAACTGCTTTGCCTGGAAGTAAGTCCTGGTCTGCAGCTACACTTTGAAGATGGTCCATGAGATCTGTATACTTTTCAACCCTCAATTTTGACTGATTTTGTCTAACATAGTTTAAACGATTACCTTCTGTCTTAACATATGCATCTACAAAGTTCTGCTGAGTCAATTTGCCAGCAAATTTGTGTCGGATGGAAAGTATGTACCCATAAAGTTGTATTTGTGTGACCCTTTCTCTTGGCTTTGCTTAGGACTGAGTTCTTATATTTCTAACAGTAGTAGGGTTGTAATAAAGTTTCATTTTAGGTGACCAACTTTGGTCCCCAAAAGGGAAAAGAAGTGGATACAACATTGGCTCCAAATTTGGATTTAAAATACTTATCCTTTCTGGGGGTTTTTCATTGTTAGGACTTCGACAATGAATAATAAGATCTCGCTCAAGAGGAGGCTCACCATCTGCATTTTGAAAAATAATAGCTACCTCATTACACCGAGTAGCATTATATCTATGCTGATTGTTTTTATGATCTTGTACAATTGCCATTGTCACAGTTGTAGGTGTAACACCATTTCGAGATGCATCTTCTAAGCATTCCTGTTCTACTTCATACAACATTTTGCATGCTTCAGCAAAATTATTGTTTAAAGTTATAATAAAACTCAACTCAGTCATTATTTCAGGGTTGCAATTTTGTTCAAACTTCCTATTATCCTCATTGGAAGGATGAAGTGATCCAGTTCTGTGATACATTTGTCCATTAATTCTAAAACAGCAGGTGGACAGGGTTATGGGGCAGAAGTCTTTAGACTGCTGCTTCATAACTGCTGATTCTATCGAGTCTGAAGACTCGCCAGAAACACTGGCCCACAAGCTCCATATGGAGCTTGATAAATGAGCCTTATAGATTACAAGTTTGTGCTATAGAGGGTGTGAAACGAATGCAACAAAAGTTGCATTATTTCACCCTCCATAGCGCTGCCATTACGAGTTTTGGAAAAGCTGCCTTGTGAGTGCGATATGGTTGCGATGAGCTCCATACCACACAAAATCCAAGGGCTAATTATGGTAGAAAAAATACTATTGGCTGATGCAATCAGCCAATAGGATTGAGCTGGCATTCTATTGGCTGTTCCAGTCAGCCAATAGAATGTGAGCTCAATCCTATTGGCTGATTGGATCAGCCAATAGGATTGGACTTCAATCCTATTGGCTGATTGCATAAGCCAATAGGATTTTTTCTACCTTATTTCCGATTGGCTGATAGAATTCTATCAGCCAATCAGAATCTAAGGGATGCCATCTTGGATGACGTCACTTAAAGGTACCTTCATTCATCTTTAGTTGTTGGATGAAGAGGATGATCCGCATCGGATGTCTTGAAGATGGACCCGCTCCGCGTCAGATGGATGAAGATAGAAGATGCCATCTGGATGAAGACTTCTGCCCGTCTGGAGGACCACTTCGCCCGGCTTGGTTGAAGACTTCTTCCGGCTTTGTTGAGGACTTCGGCCCGGCTTTGATGAAGACTTCTCCCGGTAAGTCGATCTTCAGAGGGTTAGTGTTAGGTTTTTTTAAGGGTGTATTGGGTGGGTTTCATTTTTAGGTTAGGGACTTTGGGCCAGCAAAAGAGTTAACTGCCCTTTTAAGGGCAATGCTCATCCAAATGTGCTTTTCAGGGCAAAGGGGAGCTTAGGGTTTTTTAGATAGTATTTTATTTGAGGGGTTGGTTGTGTGGGTGGTAGGTTTTACTGTTGGGGGAGTTGTTTGTATTTTTTTTTACAGGTAAAAGAGCTGATTACTTTGGGGCAATGCCCCGCAAAAGGCCCTTTTAAGGGCTATTGGTAGTTTAGTTTAGGCTAGGGTTTTTTGTTATTTTGGGGGGGCCTTTTTAGTTTGATAGGGTTATTAGTTTAGGTGTAATTAGTTTAAATATCTGTAATTTTTTTTTTTTTTTCTTTAATTTAGTGGGGTTTTTTTTGTACTTTAGGTAATTTAATTTAATTTACTTAATAGTATATAATTTAGTGAATTTATTTAATTATAGTGCAGTGTTTGGTGTTATTGTAACTTAGGTTAGGTTTTTTTTTTTACAGGTACTTTTGCATTTATTTTAGCTAGGTAGTTATTAAATAGTTAATAACTATTTAATAACTATTCTACCTAGTAAAAATAAATACAAACTTAGCTGTAAAATAAAAATAAAACCTAACGGCTAGATTTGGAGTTCGGCGGTAGATGGCATTGTTTGACTCCGGTATTTAGAGTTCAAAACAGACCATCTAACGATGCTCCTAACGCGTGTATGTCACACGCGTAATACTGCCCGCGTAAGACAGTCTCCCATAGAGATCAATGGGAAAGGAAAAAAATAGCTTTTTTCAACTAACACTCGATCTCGCGAGAATACGCACAGCTCGGTCATATGATGCATACCACATCATGCACAACAATAACACGCCGCAAATGTCACAACAACAATCAATCAACAAAGCACACAAGCATTACACATTCACAAACGGGGGGATTTGAAATAAAATTTAATACGGGGAATACGCATATACTTTAAGATGCGGAAATTCGCAAAATAACAACAATGAATAAAAAATATATACATACACTAGAAAAATAATCGCATTCAATATCACTATATATTAGGACAAACATACATATACAACACTTCACTAATAACACACCATCGCAAATTCACATTTAACCCCTTAACGACCGAGGACGTGCAGGGTATGTCCTCAAAAAAAAGGCAGTTAACGCCTGAGAACGTACCCTGCACGGCCTCGGTGTGGAAAGCAGCTGGAAGCGATCCTGCTCGCTTCCAGCTGCTTTCCGGTTATTGCAGTGATGCCTCGATATGGAGGCATCCTGCAATAACTCTAGATGGCCATCCGATGCAGAGAGAGCCACTCCGTGGCCCTCTCTGCACCGGACATCGATGGCCGGTATCGTTGGTGGGTGGGAGCCGACTTGGGAGGCGGGTGGGCGGCCATCGATGGGCCGGGTAATGTAGAGGGGGGCGGGATCGGGGGCAGGGCCGATGGGGGTATTTGAACTTAAAAAATATATAAATCGAATGTATCTAGGAGGGGGTGGGGGGTTGGTCTTTGGTGGGGCAGGGAGCTACACTACAGAAAAGGGGAAAAAATGAAAAAATATAAGCAATTTTATTCTAAACTGGGTACTGGCAGACAGCTGCCAGTACCCAAGATGGCGGCCATCAAGACAGAGGGGGAGAGTTAGAGAGCTGTTTGGTGGGGGACCAGTCAGGTTGGGGGCTAAAGGGAGGTCCTACAGAGCAGCATATGTAAATATGCCTTTTCTTTTAAAAAAAAAAGCCAGTACTTAAGATGGCGGGGACAATTGTGGGGTGGGGGAGGGAAGAGAGCTGTTTGGGAGGGATCAGGGGGTCTGATGTTTCAGGTGGGAGGCTAAGCTCTACACTAAAGCTAAAATTAACCCTGCAAGCTCCCTACAAGCTACCTAATTAACCCCTTCACTGCTAGCCATAATACGTGTGATGCGCATTTAGCGGCCTAAGTACCAAAAAGCAACGCCAAAGCCATATGTGTCTGCTATTTCTGAACAAAGGGGATCACAGAGAAAAATTTACAGCCATTTATGCCATAATTGCACAAGCTGTTTGTAAATAATTTCAGTGAGAAACAAAAAGTTTGTGAAAAAGGGAACTTTTTTTTTATTTGATCGCATTTGGCGGTGAAATGGTGGCATGTAATATACCAAAATGGGCCTAGATCAATACTTTGGGTTGTCTGCTACACTAGACTAAAGCTAAAATTAACCCTACAAGCTCCCTACAAGCTCCCTAATTAACCCCTGCACTGCTGGGCATAATACACGTGTGGTGCGCAGCGGCATTTAGCGGCCTTCTAATTACCAAAAAGCAATGCCAAAGCCATATATGTCTGCTATTTTTGAACAAAGGGGATCCCAGAGAAAATTTTACAACCATTTATGCCATAATTGCACAAGCTGTTTGTAAATAATTTCAGTGAGAAACCGAAAGTTTGTGAAAAAGTGAACGATTTTTTGTATTTGATCGCATTTGGCGGTGAAATGGTGGCATGAAATATACCAAAATTGGCCTAGATCAATACTTTGGGATGTCTTCTAAAAAAAAATATAGACATGTCAAGGGATATTCAGGGATTCCTGAAAGATATCAGTGTCCCAATGTAACTAGCGCTAATCTTGAATAAAATGGTTTGGAAATAGCAAAGTGCTACTTGTATTTATGGCCCTATAACTTGTAAAAAAAGCAAAGAACATGTAAATATTGGGTATTTCTAAACTCAGGACAAAATTTAGAAAATATTTAGCATGGGTGTTTTTTGGTGGTTGTAGATGTGTAACAGATTTTGGGGGTCAAAGTTAGAAAAAGTGTGTTTTTTCCACTTTTTTCTCATATTTTATAATTTTTTTTATAATAAATTATAAGATATGATGAAAATAATGGTATCTTTGGAAAGTCAATTTAATGGCGAGAAAAACGGTATATAATATGTGTGGGTACAGTAAATGAGCAAGAGGAAAATTACAGCTAAAGACAAACACCGCAAAAATGTAAAAATAGCCTTGGTCCCAAACGGACAGAAAATGGAAAAGTGCTCTGGTCACTAAGGGGTTAAAAAGAATACTATTGGACAATGTTAGAGAAAACGACCACTATGACATCATCGCATTCTACACATTCCACAAATACTAACTCCAAATGAGCATGCGCAAATTCACACAACTAATACACATTGCACTAATATTAATTGCTAATAAAGCACACCTGAACACAATTTACAACGGAAATTGGTACATCATTAAACATTTACACAGGGTATATAAGCACCACACAAGCAGGGCTTCTTTGACTGTGTTGCTGGTGGGTCTTTGGAGATTGGAGGTTTAAGATTAGAGAGTTGGTGCATTATTGTGAGTGAGTTAGTGTTAGCGTGAGAGAGTCAGTTGTTAGTGTTATCGTGAGTGAGTTAGTGGGAGTTAGTGGGAGTGGGAGAGAGTCTGTTAGTGGGAGCGTGAGTGAGTTAGTGGGAGTGGGAGTTGTTAGTGAGAGTTGTTAGTGGGAGCGTAAGTTACTGGTAGTTAGTGAGAGTTAGTGGGAGTGTTTGTTAGTGAGAATTAGTAGTAGTGTGTTAGTGAGAATTAGTAGTAGTGTGAGTTAGCGAGCAAGTGATTTTTCTGTACACGTAACACATTTACACGCAAACACATTCAATACATACATACACTTATCAATAACACTACATACACTCCATACCCCCTACCCCCTCATACTACACTCCATACCCCATTCCCTGTAGTCCCATTCCCTTTCATCCCATTTACTCTTATCCCATACCCCATACCCATCCCATCCCCATCCCCTAGTTACATTTAGTTTACATATCCTCCTTTTAGTCTTCTTCTTCTTTTGGTTTATTTAAATACTCCTTACCCTCTTTGTTTTTTAAATTCCCTCTCACACTTTCAGCACTTTTTTTGTCTTTTTAGTTCTTTATTTTGACCCCCTTTCATTTCATCACACTCACTTTTTGTTTGATTATTTGGGGTTTAGTTTAGGGAACAGATGGAGGCCAGGCAGGGGAGAGGTAGAGGGGGGAGGAGAGGGAGGGGGAGAGGAACAGGGCAGGAAGGGGGGCAGGAAGGGGGGCAGGAAGCGGGGGTGGAAGCGGTGGGTGGACCCAGCCACTTGGTTCAAGATGAACAAGTGGCTGGGCCCAGTGGCGGACAGAGTAGGGCTTCACAGTCCGGGAAACAGGGGGCATCGTCACAGGGGAAGGCCAAGGCGACTAGAGAGGCGAGGTTTTCGATGGAGGAGAAGGAGGCCCTCATAGAGGCCTATATGGCCAGGTATAGAAGACTACCCCGACTGACAAGAGGAGGCTCTGGAATGAGAAGAAATGCAGTCAATGCAGTGGGTGGCCGGAACAGAGATCTTGATTCGATAAAACATCGCTACCGGGACTGTAAGATGGATCTCAAGAAAAAGTTAAGCCTGGAGGCCCGACATGCCGCAGGAACCGGTGGCGGACCTGCCCTGGAAATAGAGTACTGCCGATGGGAGGAAATGTTGCGGCCCAGCATCTCCGAGGTGGAAATAGTCGGTATCGGAGGAATTGATACCGGGAACCTGCCACTCTCATCTGACGGTAAGCTCATTGAACAATAATTTCACATACGAATGTATTTCAAGGGACACTATACGCAAACCTTTACTTTCATGATTGAGGTAGCGAATACAATTTTACAAAACATTCAAATGTACTTATATTACCTAATTTGAATCATTCTTGATATATATTTTAATTAAGAAATAGCCATGCACACGGTGAAACAATCACAGGAGGCAGCTATATTCAGCTAACAATCAGCATCTTATAAGCATATTTAGATATGCTTTTCAGCAAAGAATATCCAGAGAATGAAGCTAATTAGATAAGAAAAGTACATTAGAAAGTTGATAATAAATGTATGCTTCTAAATCATGAAAGATAAAACATTGGGTTTCATGTCCCTTTAAGGATCAGATTAATGCTATAACGTTGTTTACACGCATTCAATTACTTTGCGGTTACATCACTATCTAGGCTATAGGTTCGGTGTGCATTTAAACAGACTGAAAACAAACGCGAAAACATTCAGATTGACCAGAGATATCACAAACACGGTTTTGAAAAAGCGGAAATCGTATTGATTGTTTGTTAGATTTCAAAGTGGATTAATGATTCTGCATTTGTAATTGTATCGTAAGCTAAGTCATTTAAAGCTTGATTTGCAAATATGCTAATATATACTTTTTTTTTTTTTTTTTTTTTTAATATACAGAGTCTGGGGAGGAGGCAGCACAAGAAACACAGCCTCATCTATCTCCCCGGGATGAGAGTGGTGGGGAGGAATTTCCACTTCGGAGGGAAGAGGCCCCCCATGACGAAGAGCGCACGGAAGCTGATGAAGAGGCCCCGGAAGCAGAGGAGGAGCCCGCGGAACCAGAGGACCCTCAAGGACCCGCACACCGCCGCGCACGGGTACCCCGCCAAGCACAACAAGAGGAAATAGCGGAGGTGCGGGTTCTACTGGACTACATAGACCAGATGCGTAACTCCCGGATAGAAAATATCGAAGGCCGCACTCGAATTCTTGATGGACAAAATCAAATAATTGAAGGACAAAACCAAATAATAAACATACTCAATAGAATCGAACAAGGCCAAAACAGAATCTTTAATCTGCACCAAGAGATGTTCAATTTTTTCCAGGAGGCGCATGCTGGTCTACCTCCTGGTCCGCCTCCTGCTGCTGGGCCTCCTGCTGCTGGGCCTCTTGCTGCTGGGCCTCTTACTGCTGGGCCTCTTGCTGCTGGGCCTCCTGCTGCCGGCCCATCTCCTCCTGCCGGCCCATCTACTCCTGCCGGGCCATCTACTCCTGCCGGGCCATCTACTCCTCTTCAGCCATCTCATCCTCTTCAGCCATCTCCTCCTCTTCAGCCAGCTTCTCCTCCTCAGCCATCTTCTCCTCCTCAGCCATCTTCTCCTCCTCAGCCATCTTCTCCTCCTCACCTTGGTCGTCCCAGTACTCTTCCTTCCACTCTTCCCACAACATCTCCAAGGAGAACTCTTCAGAGTCGGCAGTTGCCCCTCCCAGAGCCTCACCCCCGTGGGAAGAGGGGAAGGAAGAGGAAGTAAGTATTTATTTTCATCTTTAATGTTTTTTTTATTTAATGTGTAATGGATAGGTATGTGATGATGTGGTTTTCATACACTTGTGGACCACACTCTGTATATAATCTACTTCTATGGGACCGGGTCCATGGAGGAAGATTGTTTGCAGAGTGTGGGTTATAAGTGTGTGAAAACCACATCATCACATACCTATCCTTGTTCATGATATTGATTGGTTTCTGTGATGTGATGTCCAAACTGTTTCCCGAATCGCAAACAAAATTACCATTACAATTATCCATGATGGCATATTACTGTTTGAATGCCAATAACACAGCTTAAAGGGACAGTCAGAAAATTATTGATTACAAAGAAAACACTGTATTACGCATTATCAAGTTGGAAACAACAAAACATGGAGAAATACGTGTGACTTATGTGCTTAACCTTGTATCTATGCCTAGGAAAAATGACCACTTATTTGTTGTTCTGACATAACAACCTTTTAGATATCAATGATCAATACATGGTAAATAATATGCTGTATGAGCACAAGGTTTTACATATACAAATGCTATCCAAATGCCCTCTAGTGGTCAAATTGTATAATGATTACATGCACTCTTCAAGCTCGAAGAAATGAGCACACGAACATCATAGGTTTAGCTAGCAAATTTAAATAAACAAAGACAAATGATTAATTGGTGAGAAACCTTTGATATCATTGATATTACAAAATTGACTTTTATAATAATGCAAAACATTATTTGTTTTCTAAACTGTCCCTTTAACAAAATTACATATGCTAACACATATTTGAAGCTTGTTGGTATATCTACATGTACTTGGTCAAAAATTAAATATTGAAATCAGATTTATATTGACGTGTTAAATAAAGTATATTTTCTTAAAGAGACATTATTGTGTTAATTTTTTTTAAGAAAGACATTTGTTTGAACAATGAATATGGTTTAAAGTCCTTTTAGGAGTGGGGGGTGAAAATATGCTAACAATAATATATTTGAAGATTAAACAATGTGGAACTCATACATGATACAAAAATCAACATTTGCATTAAAGGGACAGTGTACTATATTTTTAACAGAACTGTATGTAATAGACACTACTACAAACAACAAGATTAACATATACTGATATCAATATTACAAAGCTTCAAACACTTTCAAAGAAAATCGGGTTAGCTCTATTGAAAATATAGATGAACCCCTATTACAACCGTAAAACAAGACAATACCCCATCATTAACATATGAAAAGACCCTTTACACAAACAGGAGAAAGCTGGAGATGGTACTCACATGAAACTCAGAGGCTGGGCGAGGAGTCTGAAAATGAATTACATTTACTTTGAACAGAAGCAAAATGAAACGTGTATTTGTTAAACAATGGACTATCTAACTAGAGACAAAATAAAAAGTTTTGATTTATAATGTGAGTGTCTAATGAACCTTTAATAAAATATACAACGAAATTACATTTAGAAGAAGTCGGCATCATATATTTAGCATATGATAAAGCTAAATGCATATTGATTACTTTATTATAACACAATAGCGTATATTTATGAATTAGATATCTTTAACATTAAACACAACAGTCATTTTTCATAAAAAGGAACATATTGTTGACAAACATATTAAACAACATGGACTATAGAGATTTGCACTTGCCTCGAAATATCATATGCATGAAAACATTTTGCTTTCGTTCGTTTATTCAACCAGACATCCAGCAAAAGAGAATGTGGTGGTCTTTATCAGCTACGGGTCAACAATGTAACATGATGCAAATAATACATATTCGCAAGGTTTTTAAAATTGGCTGCAGTCACAAACGTGTTTAACGTGCACAAACAAATATTGCGGGACTACGTAATCCAATCAGACGTTTTTTTACCTTTGCATGTGACGTCTTAACATGGCGCTTCCTTGATCACGTAAGAACGCCATCCAATAAAAGGTACATTCTTGATCACGTAAGAACGCCCAAAAAAAAAGGCGCATCCTTGATCGCGTAAAAACGCCATCCAATAAAAGGCACATTCTTGATCACGTAAGAACGTCAGTCAATACAAGGAATCATTGGACAGCCTGGCAGGTGACGTTTTAAGCAACATGGCGCATCCGAGATAGCTGAAAAACCGCAGCCAATACAAGGACTCAGTTGACAGCTTGGCATATCACTAAAAAACGTATTTATATTTTAGGAACTAGTATGTGTCTAGATTGCTATCTAGGAATGTCACCAAATCATGAATCATCTTTTCGGACTTGACTGTCCCTTGAACTATAGCTATGGTGTATATCTTTAACATTTAAAAGATACACATGAGAAATACATATGCCATTGATGTTTTAAGATATGTTTTGATTGTTTTGGAATAACAATAATGATACATGGATTGATTAAACGTGTCATTTATTCAAGTTTAAATATGGTCAGCCTACCTATAGCCATATATGGGAGTAGAATTATTTTGTTAACATATTTTAAAAAAAAATATTCATCATCTAAAATATTTGCATTACACACAGAGATTTATTTGGTTACACTTTTACAATAAGATAGAATAGAAAATGAAATACATGTGCTGTCAACATTACAATAAGATTGTTTATTAATAAGATTATATGTCCTTGTTCATGTAAAAAGGACAAAAACGCTTTAGAAATGGAAATACATTCATTAACAATTGTGCTCACCATCCCTTAAAGGGACATTATTTTGTTTTTAAAAAGAGGATACACATAGACAATACTATTTCAATAAAATGAACACTTTACAGGGATTATATCATTGTATCAATCCTCAGATCATTTGTTAAAGGGGCATCAATTCATGCAGAGTTTCTAAATACACACATGGATGTGAAAATTGAAATATACATATATACACAAATAACAATCTATATATACATATATAAAAAAATTACTATGCTAATCATAATCCTGCAATGATAAAGCTAAGAGAAAAATATATAAAGACAAATAATAAGATTACATTGGAGATGTTAATCTTAAAGTCATTTACAATTGTCTTACATATATGATTTTTAATAAAAAAATATTTTTGGTAGGTCCCTTTATGGATCAACAAGATAAACTAGAGCTTTAAAAAAATAACATGAAGAATGAGGACAAAGAATCGTGCAATTACATGTCTTTTATTAGTATGTAAGAAAACATCAACAACGTTTAGAAATAATCTTGTAAAAATAAGGAATATTTGAGCCATATGACAAGGTAACAGAGTGCATCACAGTCCATGAAGAGAGTTACCAAGGGCCACCATAGCCCCATTGGAGACATATGACAAGGTAACACAGTGCATCACAGTCCATGAAGAGAGTTGCCAAGGGCCACCATAGCCCCATTGGAGACATATGACAAGGTAAAAGAGTGCATCACAGTCCATGAAGAGAGTTGCCAAGGGCCACCATAGCCCCATTGGAGACATATGACAAGGTAAAAGAGTGCATCACAGTCCATGAAGAGAGTTGCCAAGGGCCACCATAGCCCCATTGGAGACATATGACAAGGTAACACAGTGCATCACAGTCCATGAAGAGAGTTGCCAAGGGCCACCATAGCCCCATTGGAGACATATGACAAGGTAAAAGAGTGCATCACAGTCCATGAAGAGAGTTGCCAAGGGCCACCATAGCCCCATTGGAGACATATGACAAGGTAACACAGTGCATCACAGTCCATGAAGAGAGTTGCCAAGGGCCACCATAGCCCCATTGGAGACATATGACAAGGTAAAAGAGTGCATCACAGTCCATGAAGAGAGTTGCCAAGGGCCACCATAGCCCCATTGGAGACATATGGCAAGGTAACACAGTGCATCACAGTCCATGAAGAGAGTTGCCAAGGGCCACCATAGCCCCATTGGAGACATATGACAAGGTAACACAGTGCATCACAGTCCATGAAGAAAGTTGCCAAGGGCCACCATAGCCCCATTGGAGACATATGACAAGGTAACACAGTGCATCACAGTCCATGAAGAGAGTTGCCAAGGGCCACCATAGCCCCATTGGAGACATATGACAAGGTGACAGAGTGCATCACAGTCCATGAAGAGAGTTGCCAAGGGCCACCATAGCCCCATTGGAGACATATGACAAGGTAACAGAGTGCATCACAGTCCATGAAGAGAGTTGCCAAGGGCCACCATAGCCCCATTGGAGACATATGACAAGGTAACACAGTGCATCACAGTCCATGAAGAGAGTTGCCAAGGGCCACCATAGCCCCATTGGAGACATATGACAAGGTAAAAGAGTGCATCACAGTCCATGAAGAGAGTTGCCAAGGGCCACCATAGCCCCATTGGAGACATATGACAAGGTAAAAGAGTGCATCACAGTCCATGAAGAGAGTTGCCAAGGGCCACCATAGCCCCATTGGAGACATATGACAAGGTAAAAGAGTGCATCACAGTCCATGAAGAGAGTTGCCAAGGGCCACCATAGCCCCATTGGAGACATATGACAAGGTAACACAGTGCATCACAGTCCATGAAGAGAGTTGCCAAGGGCCACCATAGCCCCATTGGAGACATATGACAAGGTAACACAGTGCATCACAGTCCATGAAGAGAGTTGCCAAGGGCCACCATAGCCCCATTGGAGACATATGACAAGGTAACACAGTGCATCACAGTCCATGAAGAGAGTTGCCAAGGGCCACCATAGCCCCATTGGAGACATATGACAAGGTAACACAGTGCATCACAGTCCATGAAGAGAGTTGCCAAGGGCCACCATAGCCCCATTGGAGACATATGACAAGGTAACACAGTGCATCACAGTCCATGAAGAGAGTTGCCAAGGGCCACCATAGCCCCATTGGAGACATTTGACAAGGTAACACAGTGCATCACAGTCCATGAAGAGAGTTGCCAAGGGCCACCATAGCCCCATTGGAGACATATGTCAAGGTAACACAGTGCATCACAGTCCATGAAGAGAGTTGCCAAGGGCCACCATAGCCCCATTGGAGACATATGACAAGGTAACACAGTGCATCACAGTCCATGAAGAGAGTTGCCAAGGGCCACCATAGCCCCATTGGAGACATATGACAAGGTAAAAAAGAGTGCAACAGGCACAACAATAAACTTTTAAAAAGGCCAAATGGCAACAATAAAAAAAAACATCAACATGTGGACGGAGGATTCTTATCTGCCACCTTGGAGCATCTCCAGATCCTCCACTTACTGGTCATCCTCTTCATTGTCCTGTGCATGTCCAGCTCCAGATTCAGGCCTTGAACTTAATCGCATAATTTCACGCAGAGTCAAGTCCTGAACCCGGAGCTGGGCCTGCATGGTGTCGTTCATCCCACTCAGGACAGCTGCGTTCCTCAACACGGCCTGCTCTACTCTTGCTATACCTTCTAGCATGAGCCATGCTGAGTCACAGCCTAAAATAAATAATAAATTAAATATTAATGATAATTACACAACAGACGAAAAAAATAGAAAAGATACATTGTCATCATAAAGACAAATCATTCTTTACATCAATTAGTTTAAATTTATTCTTTACACATGAATTATGTTATTCAGACAGACCGAAATCATTAAAGGGACAGTTTACTCAAACATGTTGTCCCCTTTAATTGGTTTTAGATGATCCACTTATACAGCTTGAGTGTGTAAAATCTTGTTAAAGGATTTACATTGTACTTACATTAGCAATTTAAATATTTTAATTATACTGTGGTAGGCACACCTATCCTTAAACATTTTGGCATTGAGGACAAGCTGTGTAAACATAGCAACCTGAAGAAATTACATTCCCACTGGGTTAGACAAGAGATAATGTATAAACATTTGTACATTAATTGTTGGATCCAAGTAGTGGTGATTGGTATATGTAGTGATATCCAATTAAAGGGACACTGAACCTAAATATTTAATTGACTGATTCAGATAGAGCATGACATTACAAATATTTAAAAATTACACATATTCTTTAAATGTTTGAATTCTATAGCTAGATTTTGAATGCAAGAATGTCGGTTTTTAGGGCAGGCCATATTTGTTTATCAACTTTGTTTGTCCCTGCTGGTTGATGGATACATTCATCCAACAATAAAGAAATGATGTCCACAATTATTTTATTTTTTAAAATAATTATAGGCATTTCTTTGTTTCAATAAAGATATCAAGAGAATGAAGAATAATTCATAAGAGTAGTAAATTATAAATTTGATTAACATTGCATGCTCTATTTGAATCACAATAGAAAATATTTTCCTTCAGTGTACCTTTAAGTATCTTATAATGTTGATTTTGAATGATACTTACAGCTGTGCCTGGGAAGGACAATCCGACACTCAGGACAATGAAGGTTGAGACAGGGGGGAGGGATGGGATTGGCTTGGGGAGGGATGGGATTGGCTTGGGGAGGGATGAGCTGATGCTCCGGGGTAGGCCGTACAGCTGGGGAGTGGGGAGTTGGGGTCTGGGCAGCTGTACGGGCCATAATACGGGGAGAGCGGCGAAGGGGGTTGTAGGGGTGTTTTTTGGGAGGGGCAGGAAATGATAAATGGGAAGGGCTGGCAGGGGTCTGGGCATGGGCAGGAGTCTGGGCATGGGCAGTGGTCTGGGCATGGGCAGGGGTCTGGGTCTGGGCAGGGGTCTGGGCATGGGCAGGGGTCTGGGCATGGGCAGGGGTCTGGGCATGGGCAGGGGTCTGTGACTGGTCAGGGGACTGGGCAGGGGCGGAAACCAGATGACCAGAAGTGGTGGATCCATCTGAAAATTTAATAAATATATATTAACATCTCATACATCATGAAATCAAATCAACACATTTCAAATTGATTATGTTTTCAATATACTTAGAAGTGTGTTTGAATTTGTAAACAATTATGAAATGAGGATATGGTATGCATATAGGCACTCAGATGAATATCAATTACTGTCTGTACAATTATAACATTATTATTGTGTTTTGGCCTGGAATATGCATGTGACATAATGATGGCATGAATTATAAATTTTTTAACAAAACAAAAAATTCATGCTGCCTGATATAGAAAGGGGGCAGTAGTGTATTTGAACAGACAAATAATATTCCTTTTTAAAGTGCAAAAGCTGTAGACTTTGAATGTCTTCAATGAAATGATTTCAAATAAAGCAACATGTTGGAAACATGATAGATATATTTCACATACCATTAGACTCCAAGGCAGCCTCTTCCTCCTCCGTCACATATGTTAAATCAATCTCTGTAAAACATAACATGTTGTGTACACGTTAAGAACAGATATTATAACATATGTTACTGTTGTTCAAAGACACACATCAATGTTGCATTAAAGATATACACACCCAAAGTTATGATTTACATCATTTTGATGGAGCATACAAATTACATTAGATTTGTTATTCTCAATGATTCATATTTTCGATGTATTGTTTGTATTAATTTAAAAATCATAAAAGCATAGTACATAGAACATTTAAGATTTCTCATGTGTGTATCACTTGATGACTGTTGTCAAAAATGAACATGGAAACAAACATATGCTATACATCTTCTGAATAACAAATGTGTAGACTAATAAAGTTTTAATTATTAATCTTTCAATATTAAAAGAAAATTAATATATAATCAGAAGAGAAAATTATATGTTTGTTTCAAATGTTATGCTTCATCAGAATCATGTTCATAATATTGATTACCAATACACCTTCAATGACATATAAATGAGTCAATGGACTTACCAGGAGACCGCAAAGGCAGCTCTATGTCACTGCTGGATTCCTGTGGGCTCACCACACCAACTCTCTCTATGAATGATATAGATATATATTAGGAAACACATTTGGGATATCACTAAATCACATCTGTATCGAATTTTAAGATTAATCAACTTGAAAATGTGAAGAAAAGAGCAGTCATTAAACCAGAAAATGCTTGATTGAATCAAGGGGATTCTGTTAAAAATGATGTATTGAACATATGTTTAATTTCAGACTATATTAGACATCAAACTCATCTCATACGATGCTATTGCATATCTAAATATACCCATTGATCAATGTTCTTAAAAGAATACACACAAACCACATTTTGAAGAGCAGCTGTTGACAAATCTAAACAAACACATGTGGCACATCGAGCCATTTGTGCAATGTACAGTAATCTTGTTTAGGACACAACACATATTTATCACAATACAAAACCAAATTGATTAGTACAAATATGTAATCATGGTGCTGTTAGAGTATGCTGATATCTATAAAGTAACTCCAACAGTGAATATGTGAATTATATATCAATATTGTTTAATCCAAAGAATGTAAAGATGAATGAATCTATTGTTTATTAAAGGGACACTGACATGATTCATTTAAATCATTGATTTCTCTGTTCAAACTGTTCAAAATGATTTAACATTGACTCCTATTATAATTTGAATGTTGCTACATTTTAATCTTAAAGGCAGATAAGCAATATTGTATTCAATAAATATTGTTTGTTGAAGGTATCCACCAATCATCAATAAAAACCCAGGTTGTTCAACCAAAATTGAGATGCAGATAAACGTACATTCTTGATTTTAAAATACATTTAGCAATAGAATATTTCACATATGATGATAGTATTATATTTAAATGTTTATTAATATTCCTTACTCTATCTGAATGACAACATTAATAATTGTAGATCAGTATCCCTTTAATATAAAATTATATTGATTTGACAATGTTGGTGTTAATGAATTCTCTACTCCATATGTTGATGTAATGAATGGGATTGAGCATGCAATTCAAATCTAATATGTTATTTAAGGATATCCGAAGAATTATTTAATTTTCATCTATTAAAGGGACATTACATATAAATATTGAACAATATGGATTTAGTATGTAATGTTCTGTCCATGTTTCTAAGACAAATGTCAATTAAAATGAGACATACCATACTGTGACAAGCCCTGCCTTAAGGATCCAGCAGCAACATCCATATCTGTAATATATTAAATGAGGATTGCATATCATTAATACAAATCATGCCATGTTTAAAATCTTTACATTATTAGCAAATCAATTTAAAACTATTAATCCTTTGGTAGTCCCATGAGTTAATTGTTTCCTCAATTCAATTCATGATAAATATATCCTGTACTCTTATTTTCAATCAGTTGTGTTGTTTACTGTAGCTTTAATTATTTTTTGGTGTTATTTCATTCTCATCAATTGATGTGCATATGTTATAATTTATTTGGATTCTTCTTTTTTTTATTATGTATAATATTGAAAATAAGAATACTGTATTCTTCACATATATAATAATTCACATTTCATTTTGACCAACATGTATAAAGCAATGCCACTTACAGCAAAGCCATGTTAACGTGTTTGCGCAATTCCATTTTCGCGATCATTGCGCAATGATTCAAAGCGGAATTACGCATCCGTCATTTGACCAACATGTATAAAGCAATGCCACTTACAGCAAAGCCATGTTAACGTGTATGCACAATTCCATTTTCGCGATCATTGCGCAATGATTCAAAGCGGAATTACGCATCCGTCATTTGACCAACATGTATAAAGCAATGCCACTTACAGCAAAGCCATGTTAACGTGTCTGCGCAATTCCATTTTCGCGATCATTGCGCAATGATTCAAAGCGGAATTACGCATCCGTCATTTGACCAACATGTATAAAGCAATGCCACTTACAGCAAAGCCATGTTAACGTGTATGCGCAATTCCATTTTCGCGATCATTGCGCAATGATTCAAAGCGGAATTACGCATCCGTCATTTGACCAACATGTATAAAGCAATGCCACTTACAGCAAAGCCATGTTAACGTGTATGCGCAATTCCATTTTCGCTCTGTGACGCATATTCTGTAGAGCGCAAGACACATCATTCCTATTTCATGTGTCACTAATCTAAAATCAGATATCTAAACATCATATGTAGTGTATGTTGTGAGATCTGTATAGGTTTAGTATCTGACTATATACACATTTATTGATTAAAAAAAATTAAATAAGATATTATATGAAGTTGGATAATTACCTGGTTCAGATTCTCCATCTCCTCCCAGGCCACCGGACGGAGAAGCAGCTGCCCTGGCCCCCGCATCAGGACTTTCAGATCCCGCAGCTGGGAGGGAAGAAGAGGAGGCCGAGGATGGCGAGGATCTGAATCTTTTGGGGACCCGGAGATTGAGGAGCTCGCATAAAGTCACCTCATAAGGGTGTAGGTACAGTTTCCGCGGGGCCTCTCTTTTGCCACCTCTTTTACGGGCTTGTACCCAGTCCCTTATGAGGTTGACTTTTTTGGTTAACCGCAACCTCATATCTCCGAATCTCCTCATGATCTGATCCTGGGTCCTCTGGACGTCACACACCAATCTAACCGCATTGGTGATAGACTCCCAGAGGGCCTTCTTAACAGGCGCATCTGTCAACCTCATCTTGTTCCCAAACAGCTGGGGATAAAAGTCCTTGACGGCGTGGACCAGTGCAGCGCTCTCCTCCTTGGTGAACCTGGGAGCTGACATGCCTGCTGGGTTGTAGAATATATGTAGGGATATAATATATACTGCCTGCAGGCATTAGAGAACTGACAAAGATGGCAACGTGTAATGGACTTTTATATGGTGAAGTAAACATGAGATGCACCATGGGACAAGTTATCTGTACATCTGATTGGATAAAAGTTTGAAATATTGTTAGAATGTCTGTGAGACCATCCTGACTCAAGTTGTGTTTGTGTGATGAACTCTGATTGGCCGTTCCTTAATGTTTCATATCTTAGTAACTTCCTTACACATACCTCATGGTGGTGCTGTAACTTCATTTTTCATGTAGACTTATTTGTAACTCATGGGCCTGTCATGTGGATATGTGTGACGCAGATTTAATATCCGTAATCCGTTAAATATTAATGATTAAATTTTATTTAACATCTAATACTGTCACATTATTAATGTTGTAGACATTTCTCGGTTTAATAACGGTCTGTTTCTTTAATACAAATACACATTTAATATTGTATGTCTTTATTGATCATAAAATCCATTTATTGACTTATTGTGAAGTATTGATATTGCTCTATTAAATGTATTTCATAATGCACATTGATTGTGTGCTATTGCGTGACATTAGACTCTAATGTTTAAAGATGCTAATCTGGTGTTTCAAGATGCGTTTCCCACGCAATATTTCTGAATGTTCAAATTCAGGTTATAAGGTCATTCACTTGGATAATCTGTTTATAAATGTTAAACTACAGGTTTGTTTGTTATTAGTAAATAAACCTCGAGCTTGTATTTGTCTGAAGTGCTCATATATGTTATTGTGCAATGGCGTCTTTATTTTTAAATAGACATTACAAACAAACAATTGTATCAAATGATCTGTAGAGATAGAACATTGTTTAGACTTTAAAATGTAAATAAATTTATCTTAGTATTTAGATATCCTCAACAGAAGAAATTTAAATGCACATGGTTGAGACAATCACATAAGGCATCTCTGTGCATCCACCAATCTTCATCTACTGAGCCTATCTCGATATGCTTTTCAAGCAAAGTATGTCAAGATAGGAAGAGAAGTAAATACACTCTTTAAATCTCTTAAAGGGACACTGTCCAAACAAATTTAGCGTTGGTGATTCAGATTGAGCATGAAATGTTAATCAACGTTATAATTTAATCCGATTCTCAAATGTTAACAATTATCTTGTTATCTTTCTTTGCAAATCAATAATGATATTTGAGATTACGGACAATTTTTTCAAAAACCTTGGTTGTCCTTGATGATTGTTGGATAAATTAATCCACCACAAAAAAACAAGTTCAGTCCAGAATACTGAAGCTAATAAATTATCTATTTAATGCCTTATTTTTAAAGTAATGATAGCAACATCACAAGGAGCATTCATAATATGAGACAATTTTTAAAGTTGCTTAAAATAGAATACTCATTCAGAATGTATAAATCATTAATTTTTTAACTGTCTCCCTTTAAGTATATTTTTAGTTCATGTCCCTTTAAATAAACATTTCACAATAATGCTTGAAATATCAGAAACCTAGGCACCTTCCTTTTGATAAATTAGTATAACATATGAGTCAATAAAATTTAGATTAACTTCTGGATTGTTTTACACACTGACTGAAATATATATTGTAAAGGAGGTATTTCAGAGTCTTCAGCTTAGAGGGACATTAAGCTATATGTTATGTATGCAATTTGGATAAGATTATAATATTTGAACAACTTAATATGTTTTGGTATTCAATCATTAGATTGTAATTATATATATTTTTGGATTAAATACATATCTACATAGGCTATTTTGATGCTGATTGTTGGTTGCACATAGATACCTTATGTAATTGACTAAGATATGTGCATTGTTTTTTTTTTTTACAAAGTATATTTAAAGACTGAATGTAATTCTATAGTACTTTCTAAATATGTTTAAATTATTTTATGAATAATTTAAAAATCAATACACAATATACTTTGTGAATGTCCCTTTAAGGACCAAAACATTTGTAATGTTGATTTAACATTGTCAAAAAAAACTAAAGGGGAATGAAAATTATATATAGATATGTGATGTCTAACCCAAGAGGTAAGATTTTAAAAACTACATAATATTATTAACTATAGTTAAATGACTCCACTAGAAAATCAAATCGATTAACCTGCCATCCAATAACTAGCTTGTGAAAAATATAAAGTTAAATGACCTACCATTTATAAATGTAAAAATTAAAATAATTTTGCAAATAATGTTTTGAGATACCTAAGGAAGATACAAGATCTTATAAAATTAATTTTACATTCAACAACACTGTCACTTTAATGTAATTGAACCACTTCCCCTTCTTAAAAGTGAAAAAAATTTTTTTTGTGAAATTGACTACATACCCGAAATTATTTTAACATCTAAGAATTTGAAAAGAAAAGCATCGATGGATCTCACTCCCCAATGAATGTTAAAAAAGATAGTTTAATGTAATATTCTCTGAATCAGTGGATTTTCAACAATTAAAGCATTATTTGATCTTATGCATGTGCTTGTCAAATAGACAACTACCAGTCATGGGAGTCAAATTGATTTTTATTGACAGATTATATGGATATTTATTATAATCTGTTCCAAATAGTGTATTTAATACTAAACTTTTTATTATTACCATTTTAAAATTTAATAGTTTCTGAACCAAAAATAAAAATATATTCCTGGAAGTCATCAGATGCCAATCTGAAATGTAAAAAATTTTTTTTACAAAAGTTAATACACACGTAGTCAAAGAATCATAAAATACATTTACAATCATCTTGTGTCTATGCTCTAACTTTGTTCAACATTTTTTAAAGATATTTATTAATTATATTTTTTTTAAAAATATATGATTTTCAAATTATACATAAAAATGTATATCAAATTTCAATAATATATATGTTGAACATAAATGTCATATTTCATGTCCATTCAAATACCTCTATATCAACTATAATATGTATTCCTTTTTATGATTGTGATCCTTAAATATCTAATGATGAAATATGTATGACTAATTTATGTAAGCTACCAATAATCAACATTCTTCCTGTGATTATTAACTATCATGCATTGGTACACCAACCTGGATAATGCATGGTCTTTGAAAGTCAATTCAGGGCTAAACAGTTGATCTTCAATAGGTGTCTTATTCATCATTTCAAAAATAGAGGACTGTGAAATACCATCTAAAAATTAGAAAATCATCTAAGTGTCTCCAATAGGATGCCTCAACAGCCTTATTCTATTAAATAGTTGGCACTTACCATGTGAACATGTCTTTGTATGCTTTTCAAGGTCAGCAGATTTGAAAGATAATGCCAGACATGATCCCATTGGTATACTTCAATTTCAATCTTGGCTTTTTCCACTGTCAGTCTGGGCAATCTTCACTGTCAGGCTTCTAATTCTTCCCTTTCAGTCTTTAGATTAAGTCAGCTCCCTAATGGCATAAAAGGTTTATTCAAAATTACTACAAGTGTGTGAATCATTTCTCTAGCCCTCTCCCACCCCCCATTTCATAAGAAATTTCTGTCACTAGCTTACTGTGTAGCATCTTGTGTTATGTTCTATCAAGTGTGAAGATGAGTCATATTGAGCAGAACAAACCTCTAATGTGTGACATTGAACCATAGTCATGCTAGAGGATCCCTTTCTGAGTATTTACATTTTAAGTAATGTGTAAACTAAATACTAGTTTAGAAAATGTATGCCATATGATGTATTTGTGTACAGTTCATGCCAGCAACAGTCCAGACATTTATACTTACCAGCTGATGTCCTCTTTAAAAACCAGGTGGCAAAGACTCGCTACAGGACCCAATGGCCAGAGCATCACCTATATTAATAAATGAAACACATTTTTAGCATTTGATGAACAATCCTAACATGTTTGCACAATTCTCTACTTGTCATTTCCCTACAGTTCACATCTATTGATAATACTCCAGTCTAACCTCCATTCTTTACCGTCTAAAGTTGCGGTTGATGATGTCTGCTCTGACATTGAGGCCCTCGTCCCGGAATGGCCCCTCTAGAACAGGATCATCCTCCTCATCTCTGAGGAGGTTTCTGTCCGGCCGGACGGCCTGCAGCATCCCAGCCCGCTGTGCAATATTATGCAGAACGCTACAGGCTACAACGATCTTAGCCACCTTCTTTGGGTTGTACTGGAGGGCTCCTCCCGACCTGTCCAGGCACCTGAACCTCATCTTCAGGAGCCCGAACATCCGTTCAACCACCGCCCTGGTTCTCTTATGAGCCCTATTGTAGCGCTCCTCAGACACATCAGTCGGGCTACGCAAGGGGGTAATGAGCCAAGGCCGGCTCATGTACCCAGAATCACCTATAAATTATGAACAGAACATAATTCCAACAGAATCCTCAAAATAGTATTTGTAGTACAATAAAAAGTTGTGTACACGATAATCCATTAACAAATGTTTATTTTAACTTTAAAATATCTAGTTCAATATTATTGTCTATCTTCCCATTTCAGCTAAGACATGCTACATATGTGTATTTCTCCTAAATCAAGCCTTGTGTAAAATGCTAACTACATGGTTACATTACATTCTCTATCTGAGCATTTAAGGTAAGACATGCTACATATCTGCATTGAACTAAAAGACATTTGCGGAAAGAGACAATGACATGGTTAAATTGCATTAGCTAATATCTTCCCATTTCAGCTAAGACATGCTACATATGCGTATTTCTCCTAAATCAAGCCTTGTGTAAAATGCTAACTACATGGTTACATTACATTCTCTGAGCATTTAAGGTAAGACATGCTACATATCTGCATTGAACTAAAAGACATTTGCGGAAAGAGACATTGACATGGTTAAATTGCATTAGCTAATATCTTCCCATTTCAGCTAAGACATGCTACATATGCGTATTTCTCCTAAATCAAGCCTTGTGTAAAATGCTAACTACATGGTTACATTACATTCTCTATCTGAGCATTTAAGGTAAGACATGCTACATATCTGCATTGAACTAAAAGACATTTGCGGAAAGAGACAATGACATGGTTAAATTGCATTAGCTAATATCTTCCCATTTCAGCTAAGACATGCTACATATGCGTATTTCTCCTAAATCAAGCCTTGTGTAAAATGCTAACTACATGTTTACATTACATTCTCTGAGCATTTAAGGTAAGACATGCTACATATCTGCATTGAACTAAAAGTAGACATTAGCGGGGGGAAAATATATGGTTAAATTGCATCCTATAGCTGAACATTACGCTAACATTTTAAAACTACAGTGGCAATTGTCACAATAATTAACCATGTTGTGCACAAATACTCACCAACGAGATAACCAGGGGGCATTTGTCTTTCCTCAAACTGTCTCCACAGGGACGACAGAGAGAGGATGCGGGCATCATGACAAGCTCCTCCAAAATTCGCACACACATGCATAATCCTCATCTGTGCGTCACAAACATACTGCACGTTGAGGCTATGAAAATGTTTGCGATTTCTGAAGGGCGAGTCATCAATTGGAGCACGCAGCGCAATGTGGGTACAATCTATGGCTCCCAAGACATTGGGCATTTGAGCAATATCAAAGAATTCCCGCTTCAGGCGCCTCCAATCACCATCATTCTGTGGGAATCCTATGTATTGCTTACTGATACGTACCATGGCGTCCAGAAAGTTATCAAACACCACAGAGAATGTACCTTGAGCCAGGCCATGCATGTAGAGTTCTCCGGATTGAAAACTCCCGGAGGCCAGGACGTATAGACAGCTTAGCATCCTACTCATGGCAGGAACAGCAGTCCTTATTCTTATACGTGGCTCCAAATGAGGTTTAAGAAGATCGTAAAGGCCAATGAGCTGTTCGCGATCGAGCCGATACTTATCAAAAACCTCAAAGTCACTCATGTTTTCCAAGGTGGGTCTCACCCTGTAGACACGAGGACCTCGAACCAGATGACCCCTTCGTCTCAGTCTGAGCCACCGAGGCTGCCTGATTCGACCAACAGCTAGTTCGCCAATAGCAGCACCAGCAGCGTCTACCATGTCATCGTCATCCATCTTTCAAAACAGCGTAACAAGGTAAGCACTTGATCTGATGTGGATCACAAGTGATGCATTGGACATGTTGTTTGGGGGATTTATAGTACAATTAGTCCAATGGTAGTGAGTTTGTAATGATTGCTGATTGTATTCACCTGTTTGTATGTGAGCGGCGCGAATGCTTTCACAGTGGGCGTTTATTTGTTGTTTGCTGAAATGTTGTTTTCCCCCAATGAATCTCAATGTGAAAGTGTACAATATCACACATACAGTGCATGTTTGTAATGTTTGATCATATGCGTAATCAATATTTCTTAAACGCGATCTTATAGTAACAAGCACACGTCCAGGCTAACATGAATGAAAGTGCATAGTTGTGTATAATGTGCATCGAATGTGATCGATAAAACAATAAAGTAACATCTGCCATCTGTAGTATTGTATATATAAGTGATTGCCGAGCTGTCAATATTGTATGCGTCCCTTTAAAATCGCAATAATAATTCAGAACTTCCCGTCTGCCATTTGTAGTATTGTATATATAAGTGATTGCCGAGATGTGAATATTGTATGCGTCCCTTTAAAATCGCACTAATACTGAATAACTTCCGGCTGTCATCTGTAGTATTGTATATATAAGTGATTGCCGAGATGTCAATATTGTATGCGTCCCTTTCAAATCGCACTAATACTGAATAATTTCCGGCTGTCATCTGTAGTATTGTATATATAAGTGATTGCCGAGATGTCAATATTGTATGCGTCACATTCAAATGGCACTAATACTGAAGAACTTCCGGCTGTAATCTGTAGTATTATATATATATAAGTGATTTGCGATCTGACAAGATTTATTAATTGTCCCATTGAAATCGCCTTAATAATGCTGTTCCAAACTGTTGTTTACGTATATGTTGTATTGTAGTATTGAGTGTTAAAGTTCCGAAAGGGGCGGTACAGTGGTGAATCTGTGATGTGTATGGTTGAATCTTCTAATGACGTCATGATATTATTAACCTGCCTATGTAGTTCTGAAATCCTCATTGTGTTGTTGTATTTGACTACATTGTTATTGTGTGCTGAATAAAATCTAAATGTGTGGTTTGTGGTTGCATGATGGGTGATGCGTGTTATGTACATGTACGTATATATTGTGATTGTGTCCCACATATGCTGACTTCTATATAGCGGTCTGGCATTGTTGTTCCTTCCCGTAAAGTGACATCTGTAATCTGGTGTAATGATGTTCTTGTTGTACGTAATTCCTAATGGTTTCTGGCGATGGAATCATGATGTTAAAAGTACAGTAAAATCCATATGTTGTGTTTTGTGATTCCTCTAGAGAATGTAATGTGTTTTTCCCCCATCATTTGAATGCACATGTATGAGTGAATGTTAAAAGTAATGTATGTGCATCCATGAGTGATCATGTGTTAAGCCTATGTAGATATGCTGCTGCTGCAAGCATATGAGTTGAATAACTGAAATGCAATAATAAAGGTAAATGAGATTTGTTTCCCATTGTGTAGTGTTTGTGAATCCTGAAAAGTTGACATTATTTTTGTGTCCGTTTAAATGTAATATTTTTAAAACAAAAATGTTGTTACTAGTGATGTTGAATTGTATTTGATGTAATATAAAAGTCTGAAAGAATTTAATGGTGTTGTGAATATTCAAACAGTAAAATCCATAAATCCACCATAGGGAAATATGATCTATATAAATATTGATCTATTTATCATAGCTGGGTCTAACGCATGAAATCATGTCTTTTCTAGCGCTGGTATTTGGAGTTTTTCTGTCTACGCTATTTGCGTGCGTTAGGGAAATGAGGGTTTCGCGTGCACGAGCACGTCTTCCCAATAGAAGTCAATGGAGGCTCTGAAAATTGGTCATTTTTTTTTTCTAAGACTGGTTTTCATCGTAAAGTGAGTGACGTCATGAGCTTTTGTGAAAAAGTAACTAAATCGTGTTCTTTTTGTAATAAATAAATATTTTGTGTATGTCATGTGGTGTATATTGTTTGTATGCATCGATGAGTGTATGTTTGTGATAATGTTATTAGTTAGATGTAGGTATATGAGGGTCTTTTCCCGTGTGTCAATGTAAGTCAATGGGAAAATGGATTTGTGTTGTTTTTTTTCAAACACCCGAGATCTCGCAACTTTAATCCTTTGTATTTTGCTGAAAAATTATTAAATATGAAAAATAAACATAGTGTAGTGTTTGTATGACTGTAAGTGTAGTTTGTGTAATATTTTTTATTTGATTCGTGGATGTTTTTTTTGTCGGTATATGTTTACTACTGGGTCAGAGGTGTCGGTAGAAATGTGAGCGTTAGGTTTTTTTTGAGTGTCGGTAACTGAACTCTAAATACCGGAGTCCGTAAGAAACCCGCGTTAGGAGCCTCTAACGCTGGTTTTCACGGCTAACGCCGAACTCCAAATCTAGGCCTAAGATAGCTACAATGTAACTATTAGTTATATTGTAGCTAGTTTAGGGTTTATTTTATAGGTATTTAGTTTTAAATAGGAATTAATTAGTTAATGATAGTGATATTTAGTTAGATTTATTTAAATTATATTTGTTAGGGGGTGTTAGGGTTAGACTTAGGTTTAGGGGTTAATAACTTTAATATAGTGGCGGTGACGTTGGGGACGGCAGATTATGGGTTAATAAATGTAGGTAGGTGTCGGCAATGTTAGGGATGGCAGATTATTGGTTAATAATAATAAACTAATGTTTGCGAGGTGGGAGTGCCGAGGTTTAGGGGTTAATATGTTTATTATAGTGGCGGCGACGTTGTGGGCGGCAGATTAGGGGTTAATAAGTGTAGGTAGGTTGCGGTGACATTGGGGGCGGCAGATTAGGGGTTAATAAATATAATGCAGGTGTCAGCGATGTTGGGGGCAGTAGATTAGGGGTTCATAAGTATAATGTAGGTGGTGGAGTTGTCCGGAGCGGCAGATTAGGGGTTAATAAGAATAATGTAGGTGTCGGTGATGTCGGGGGCGGCAGATTAGGGGTTAATAAGTGTAAGATTAGGGGTGTTTAGACTCAGGGTTCATGTTAGGGTGTTAGGTGTAAACATAAATTTTAATTCTCCATAGGAATCAATGGGGCTGCGTTACTGAGTTATACACTCCTTTTTTGCAGGTGTTAGACTTTTTTTCAGCCGGCTCTCCCCATTGATTCCTATGGGGAAATCGTGCACAAGCACGTTACACCAGCTCACTGCTGACTTAAGCAGCGCTGATATTGGAGTGAAGTGTGGAGCAAAATTTTGCTCTATACTCACTTTTTGTCTTTTAACGCCGGGTTTGTAAAAACTCATAATACCAGCACTGCAGGAAAGTGAGCGGTGAGAATAACGTGCAATTTAATACCTCACCCCTGTTACCGCAAAACTCGTAATCTAGGCGTACTTTATCCAAAATAAAAATACTCCTAATCTAATACCCCTTTGAAAATAAAAAAACACGCCCTAAAATAAAAGCCTAATCTAATGCTAAACTACCAATAGCCGTTAAAAGGGTTTTTTGTAGGGCATTGCCCTAAAGAAATCAGCTCTTTTAGTGGCAATGGGTAGTTTAGGTTTCTTTAGTGTTAGGTTTTTTTTATTTTGGGGGGTTTGGTGGGTGGGGGTTGTACTGTTAGGGGGGATTTGGTTTATTTGTAATGTAAAAGAGACGATTTATTTAGGGCAATGCCCTAAAAAAAGCCCCTTTAAGGGCTATTAGTAGTTTAGTCTTAGATTAGGGGGTCTATTTATTTTGGAGGGGCTTTTTTATTTTAATAGGGATTAGGTTTAATTTTTTTATTTTGGATAATGTGGTCTATTATTTTGTGCAATGTTAGCCTTTTTTATTTTCTGTAATGTTAGCCTTTTTTATTTTATGTAATTTTAGATTAGTTTAAACTTAGTTTTAAAGGAGTCTTGAAGTTACAGGTGTACCGCTCACTTTTTTGGCCAGACTCGGAAATACCGCAAATCCACATAACGTCAATTGCGTATCCTATATTTTCAATGGGACTTGCATAGCCCCAGTGTTACGAGTCTTCCAAAAAGTGAGCGGTAGACCCTCTCCTGTCAAGCCTGGTACCGCATTTTAAAGTCAGTAGTTAAGAGTTTTACACTACAACGCCGTAGCATAAAACTCTTAACTAAAGTGCTAAAAAGTACACTAACACCCATAAACTACCTATTAACCCCTAAACCGAGGCCCCCCCCACATCGCGAACACTAAAATAAATGTTGTAACCCCTAATCTGCCGAACCGGACATCGCCGCCTCTATAATAAATATATTAACCCCTAAACCGCCGCACTCCCGCATCACAAACATTAGTTAAATATTATTAACCCCTAATCTGCCATCCCTAACATTGCCGACACCTACCTACATTTATTAACCCCTAATCTGCCGCCCCCAATGTCGCCACCACTATATTAAAGTTATTAACCCCTAAATCTAAGTCTAAACCTCACCCTAACATCCCCTAACTTAAATATAATTTAAATAAATCTAAATAAAATTACTATCATTAACTAAATTATTCCTATTTAAAACTAAATACTTACCTGTAAAATAAATCCTAAGATAGCTACAATATAACTAATAGTTACATTATAGCTAGCTTAGGGTTTATATTTATTTTACAGGTAACTTTGTATTTATTTTAACTAGGTACAATAGTTATTAAATAGTTATTAACTATTTAATAACTACCTAGTTAAAATAAAGACAAATTTACCTGTAAAATAAAACCTAACCTAAGTTACAATTACACCTAACACTACAATTAAATTAATTACCTAAATTAAATACAATTAATTACAATTAAATAAAATTATCTAAAGTACAAAAAAAACAAACACTAAATTACAGAAAATAATAAACAAATTACAAGATTTTTAAACTAATTACACCTAATCTAATCCTCCTAACAAAATAAAAAAGCCCCCCCAAAATAAAAAAAGCCCTACCCTATATTAAATTACAAATAGCCCTTAAAAGGGCCTTTTGGGGGCATTGCCCCAAAGTAATCAGCTCTTTTACCTGAAAAAAAATTACAATCCCCCCCCCAACATTAAAACCCACCACCCACACAACCAACCCTACTCTAAAACCCACCCAATCCCCCCTTAAAAAAAACTAACACTAACCCCTTGAAGATCACCCTACCATGAGACATCTTCACCCAACTGGGCCGAAGTCCTCAACGAAGCCGGAAGAAGTCTTCATCCAAGCCAGGCGAAGTGGTCCTCCAGACGGGCAGAAGTCTTCATCCAGATGGCATCTTCTATCTTCATCCATCCGGCGCGGAGCGGGTACATCTTCAAGACATCCGACGCGGAGAATCCTCTTCAAACGACGGCTAAACACAGAATGAAGGTTCCTTTAAATTACGTCATCCAAGATGGCGTCCCTTCAATTCCGATTGGCTGATAGAATTCTATCAGCCAATCGGAATTAAGATAATAGGATTTTTTCTACCTTAATTCCGAATGGCTGATAGAATTCTATCAGCCAATCGGAATTGAAGGGATGCCATCTTGAATGACATCAGTTAAAGGAACCTTCATTCTGTGTTTTGCCGTCGTTTGAAGAGGATGCTCCCTGTCACATGTCTTGAAGATGGAGCTGCTCTGCGCCGGATGGATGAAGATAGAAGATGCCTTTTGGATAAAGACTTCTGCCTGTCTCGAGGACCACTTCACTCAGCTTGGATGAAGACTTCACCCGGCTTCGTTGAGGACTTCGGCCCGGTTGGGTGAAGATGTCTCCTGGTAAGGTGATCTTCAGGGGGTTAGTGTTAGGTTTTTTAAAGGGGTATTGGGTGGTTTTTAGAGTAGGGTTGGTTGTGTGGGTGGTGGGTTTTAATGTTGGGGGGGAATTGTAATTTTTTTTTCAGGTAAAAGAGCTGATTACTTTGGGGCAATGCCCCACAAAAGGCCCTTTTAAAGGCTATTTGTAATTTAGTGTAGGGTAGGACTTTTTTATTTTGGGGGGGCTTTTTATTTTGTTAGGGGGATTAGATTAGGTGTAATTAGTTTAAAAATCTTGTAATTTGTTTATTATTTTCTGTAATTTAGTGTTTGTTTTTTGTACTTTAGATAATTTTATTTCATTGTAATTAATTCTATTTAATTTAGGTAATTAATTAAATTGTAGTGTAGTGTTAGGTGTAATTGTGGTTTTATTTTACAAGTAAATTTCTCTTTATTTTAACTAGGTAGTTATTAAATAGTTAATAACTATTTAATAACTATTGTACCTAGTTAAAATAAATACAAAGTTGCCTGTAAAATAAAAATAAACCCTAAGCTAGCTACAATGTAACTATTAGTTATATTGTAGCTAGCTTAGGGTTTATTTTATAGGTAAGTATTTAGTTTTAAATAGGAATTATTTAGTTAATTGTAGTAATTTTATTTAGATTTATTTAAATTATATTTAAGTTAGGGGGGGTTAGGGTTAGGGTTAGACTTAGGTTTAGGGGTTAATATGTTTATTATAGTGGTGGCGACGTTGGGGGCGACAGATTAGGGGTTAATAAATGTAGTTAGGTTGCGGCGACATTGGGGGCGGCAGATTAGGGGTTAATAAATATAATGTAGATGTCAGTGATGTTGGGGGCAGCAGATTAGGGGTTAATAAGTGTAATATTAGGGGTGTTTAGACTCGGGGTTCATGCTAGGGTGTTAGGTGTAGACATAAATGTATTTTCCCCATAGGAATCAATGGGGCTGTGTTAGGAGCTTTACGCTGCTTTTTTGCAGGTGTTAGGTTTTTTTCAGCCGGCTCTCCCCTATTGATTCCTATGGGGAAATCGTGCATGAGTACATTTAGCCAGCTCACCGCTAACGTAAGCAGCGCTAGTACTGAGGTGAGATGTGGAGCTAAATTTTGCTCTATGCTCACTTTTTTGCGGTTAACGCCGGGTTTGTAAAAACCCGTAATACCAGCGGTGAGCATAAACTGCTCGTTAGCACCGCACCCTTGTTAACGCAAAACTTGTAATCTAGGCATTTATTTTTAAAGTAAAGTTAGTTTTTTTATTTTAATTGTAATTTAGTATTATTTTAATTTATGTAATGGTGTTAAGTTAGGGGGTGTTAGGTTAGGGGGCTTAGTGATTAGTTATTTGCGTTGTGGGGTTTGTCGGTTTAGGGGTTAATAGATTTATTAGGTTAATTAGCGATGTGGGTTAATGGCGGTTTAGGGGTTAATAGGTGTATTAGGTAGTTTGCGATGTTGGGGTTTGTGGATTTAGGGGTTAATAATTTTATTAGGTAGTTTGTTTGTCTTTTAATACTTATTGGGGGCCGCTAGGTTTTTTTTTTTTTAATAGTTATTGCGGGTGGTTAGGTTTTTTCAATACTTATTGCGAGCGGATAGTTTTTTTAATACTTATAGCGGGCGGTTAGTTAGTTTTTTTTAATGGTTATTGTGGGCGGTTATTTTTTTTATTTTTAATGCTTATTGAGGGCGGTTATTTTTTTTTTTTTTAATTCTTATTGCGTGCTGTTAGTTTTTTTGTAATGCTCCGTTTGCCTTCACTGCATCCCGGGGGATTCCGAAAATGGCAGGGTGATAAAAGAATCCAGAGTTCTTTTGACTTGCGCTGCCAACATTCCTTTGAGAATGCGTGCGCAACTGGCGACACCGACAGGCGCGTTACAAGTGCGATTATAGTACAGATGTGATGGAACAGCATTTTGGCATTCTTTCACATGCTGTATTGAGTACAAATTGGCCATCATGAGGTACAAAGACGTTGTCACTGGGGCAGCACCCCTATAAGGCCACATTTGCTCCCTTTTAAAGGTTACAGTTTGGTACTATAGCACTGAGGTCCAATTTAGTCACCAAAGGTAGATATTTGCCTTTGAAATTTAAAAACTGCAAGAGTATCACAATGTACCCATTTTTTTTTCGGTGTACAGTAGAGAGAACAATTAAAAGTTTTTAGTATCTGTCTCTCACATCCCCCACTGGAAGCATGATTACATCTTAACCTTTTAGTTTTTGTATAACCAGTACTTTTCAGTAATTTTCAGTATTGGTGGTACAACAGTCAAAAAAAGATCTTTCAAATGACAAAATAAAGGTAAAGGAACAATTAAACAATGTAATGCTTTCCAGCAGATGAAACAGATAATTTTTAACACATTAAAGGAGAGAAAAACTTTAGTACACCGTCCCTTTAACCTCTCCTCCACCTCTCAACTGCCAGTTAAAAAAAATCACCCTGGACTAATTTGATGGGGGTGATTGACAGCCCCTGCTCTTACATGATTGGTAGCACAAGGGCAAGTTACAGCATTGCATGTATAAATACAAGTAGCACAATGCTGCCTGCTCACCGTGATCCGGGTGCACAAGTTACCTATTTCAGAGTATTGTCCACCTGCACAATGATAAATGTAGCCCTAAATGTGAAATTCTTGTGACTTTTTAAATATAACAATTGATGTACAGTGAAATAAAAATTAAAATATTTTGAGCTGTAAAAAGACAAATAGGCAATATCATGAGGATCACTGAAAAACTTTTTTGTATTCCAAGGTTATGGGTAAAAAAAGATTGCACACTGATCGTTTCACAGTTTGCCCTAAAGTTTTTTACTTCCCTAGTCAATAGCTCTGGCAGAGCCACAATAACCTTAACACACCTTAGTCTCCTGCATAGGACCCCACAAAAGATTAGAAATATTACAAATGAATTTGCCTTATTGGTCATCTTGGAAGCCCCGGCCTTATATCCTATGCCCTATAACAAAATTTATACCCATTCCTATGTTTACTAAATATCCTTAAAGGGACAGTCTACACCAAAAATGTTTATTGTTTAAAAAGATAGATAATCCCTTTATTACCCATTCTCCAGTTTTGCGTAACTCACACAGT